>NW_028222808.1:0-25000 GCF_056783735.1 Eptatretus burgeri | reverse complement strand
CTGGCCTGGCACAGCACAGCACAGCACAGCACAGCACAGCCTGGCACAGCACAGCCTGGCCTGGCACAGCACAGCACAGCACAGCACAGCACAGCACAGCACAGCACAGCACAGCCTGGCCTGGCCTGGCACAGCACAGCACAGCACAGCACAGCACAGCACAGCACAGCACAGCACAGCACAGCACAGCACAGCACCTGGCCTGGCACAGCACAGCACAGCACAGCACAGCACAGCACAGCACAGCCTGGCACAGCACAGCACAGCCTGGCCTGGCACAGCACAGCACAACCTGGCCTGGCCTGGCACAGCACAGCACGGCCTGGCCTGGCACAACCTGGCCTGGCACAGCCTGGCCTGGCCTGGCACTGCACAGCACTGGCCTGGCCTGGCCTGGCCTGGCCTGGCCTGGCCTGGCCTGGCCTGGCACAGCACTGGCCTGGCCTGGCACAGCCTGGCACAGCACAGCACAGCCTGGCCTGGCCTGGCCTGGCCTGGCCTGGCAGCACAGCACAGCCTGGCACAGCCTGGCCTGGCCTGGCACAGCACAGCCTGGCCTGGCCTGGCCTGGCCTGGCCTGGCCTGGCCTGGCACTGGCCTGGCCTGGCCTGGCCTGGCCTGGCCTGGCCTGGCCTGGCCTGGCCTGGCCTGGCCTGGCCTGGCCTGGCCTGGCCTGGCCTGGCCTGGCCTGGCCTGGCCTGGCCTGGCCTGGCCTGGCCTGGCCTGGCCTGGCCTGGCACAGCACAGCACTGGCCTGGCCTGGCCTGGCCTGGCCTGGCACTGGCCTGGCCTGGCACAGCACAGCCTGGCCTGGCCTGGCACAGCACTGGCCTGGCCTGGCCTGGCCTGGCCTGGCCTGGCCTGGCACAGCACAGCACAGCCTGGCCTGGCCTGGCACAGCACAGCACAGCACAGCACAGCCTGGCAGCACAGCACAGCACAGCACAGCACAGCTGGCCTGGCACAGCACAGCACAGCACAGCACAGCACAGCACAGCACAGCACAGCCTGGCCTGGCCTGGCACAGCACAGCACAGCACAGCACAGCACAGCACAGCACAGCACAGCACAGCACAGCACAGCACAGCACAGCACAGCCTGGCCTGGCACAGCACAGCACAGCACAGCACAGCTGGCACAGCACAGCACAGCACAGCACAGCACAGCACAGCACAGCACAGCACAGCACAGCACAGCACAGCACAGCACAGCACAGCACAGCACAGCACAGCACAGCCTGGCACTGGCACAGCACAGCACAGCACAGCACAGCACAGCACAGCACAGCCTGGCACAGCACAGCACTGGCACTGCCTGGCCTGGCCTGGCACAGCACAGCACAGCACAGCACAGCCTGGCACAGCACAGCCTGGCCTGACACAGCACAGCACTGGCCTGACACAGCACAGCACAGCACAGCACAGCACTGGCCTGGCCTGGCACAGCACAGCACAGCACAGCACAGCACAGCACAGCCTGGCCTGAGCACAGCACTGGCCTGGCCTGGCCTGGCCTGGCCTGGCACAGCACTGGCCTGGCCTGGCCTGGCCTGGCCTGGCCTGGCCTGGCCTGGCCTGGCCTGGCCTGGCCTGGCCTGGCCTGGCCTGGCCTGGCCTGGCCTGGCCTGGCCTGGCCTGGCCTGGCCTGGCCTGGCCTGGCCTGGCCTGGCCTGGCCTGGCCTGGCCTGGCCTGGCCTGGCCTGGCCTGGCCTGGCCTGGCCTGGCCTGGCCTGGCCTGGCCTGGCCTGGCCTGGCCTGGCCTGGCCTGGCACAGCCTGGCCTGGCCTGGCCTGGCCTGGCCTGGCACAGCACAGCACAGCCTGGCCTGGCCTGGCACAGCACAGCACAGCACAGCACAGCACCTGGCCTGGCCTGGCACAGCCTGGCACAGCACAGCACAGCACAGCACAGCACAGCCTGGCACAGCACAGCACAGCACAGCACAGCACAGCTGGCCTGGCCTGGCACAGCACAGCACAGCACAGCACAGCACAGCACAGCACAGCACAGCACAGCACAGCACAGCACAGCACAGCACAGCACAGCACAGCACAGCACAGCACAGCACAGCACAGCACTGGCTGGCACTGCACAGCACAGCACAGCACAGCACAGCACAGCACAGCACAGGCACAGCACAGCACAGCACAGCACAGCACAGCCTGGCACAGCACAGCACAGCACAGCACAGCACAGCACAGCACAGCACAGCACAGCACAGCACAGCACAGCACAGCACAGCACAGCACAGCACAGCACAGCACAGCACAGCACAGCACAGCACAGCCTGGCCTGGCCTGGCACAGCACAGCACAGCACAGCACAGCACAGCACAGCACAGCACAGCACAGCACAGCCTGGCACAGCACAGCACAGCACAGCACAGCACAGCACAGCTGGCACAGCACAGCACAGCACAGCACAGCACAGCCTGGCCTGGCCTGGCCTGGCACAGCACAGCACAGCACAGCACAGCACAGCACAGCCTGGCACAGCCTGGCCTGGCCTGGCCTGGCCTGGCACAGCACAGCCTGGCCTGGCCTGGCCTGGCCTGGCCTGGCACAGCCTGGCCTGGCCTGGCCTGGCCTGGCACAGCACAGCACAGCCTGGCCTGGCCTGGCCTGGCACAGCCTGGCCTGGCCTGGCCTGGCACGGCCTGGCCTGGCCTGGCCTGGCCTGGCCTGGCCTGGCCTGGCCTGGCCTGGCCTGGCCTGGCCTGGCCTGGCCTGGCCTGGCCTGGCCTGGCCTGGCCTGGCCTGGCCTGGCCTGGCCTGGCACAGCACAGCCTGGCCTGGCCTGGCCTGGCCTGGCCTGGCCTGGCCTGGCCTGGCACAGCCTGGCCTGGCACAGCACAGCCTGGCCTGGCACAGCACAGCACAGCACAGCACAGCACAGCACAGCACAGCACAGCACTGGCCTGGCACAGCACAGCACAGGCCTGGCCTGGCCTGGCCTGGCCTGGCCTGGCACAGCACAGCACAGCACAGCACAGCACAGCACAGCACAGCACAGCACAGCACAACTGGCACAGCACAGCACAGCACCTGGCACAGCACAGCACTGGCACAGCACAGGCCTGGCCTGCACAGCACAGCACAGCACAGCACAGCCTGGCACAGCACAGCACAGCACAGCACAGCACCTGGCCTGGCACAGCACAGCACAGCACAGCACAGCACAGCACTGGCCTGGCACAGCACAACTGGCACAGCACAGCACAGCCTGGCCTGGCACAGCACAGCACAGCACAGCACAGCACAGCACAGGCCTGGCACAGCACAGCACAGCCTGGCACAGCACAGCCTGGCACAGCACAGCACAGCACAACTGGCCTGGCACAGCACAGCACAGCACAGCACAGCACAGGCCTGGCAGCACAGCACAGCACAACTGGCACAGCACAGCACAGCCTGGCCTGGCCTGGCCTGGCACAGCACTGGCCTGAGCACAGCACAGCACAACCTGGCCTGGCCTGGCACAGCACAGCCTGGCCTGGCACAGCCTGGCACAGCACAGCCTGGCCTGGCCTGGCACAGCACAGCCTGGCCTGGCCTGGCCTGGCACAGCACCTGGCACAGCACAGCACAGCCTGGCCTGGCACAGCCTGGCCTGGCCTGGCCTGGCCTGGCCTGGCACAGCACTGGCCTGGCCTGGCCTGGCACAGCACGGCACAGGCCTGGCCTGGCCTGGCACAGCACAGCCTGGCCTGGCCTGGCCTGGCCTGGCCTGGCCTGGCACAGCACAGCACAGCCTGGCCTGACACAGGCCTGGCACAGCACAGCACAGCCTGGCCTGGCACAGCACAGCTGGCCTGGCAGCCTGGCACAGCACAGCCTGGCCTGGCCTGGCACAGCACAGCACAGCACAACTGGCCTGGCACAGCCTGGCCTGGCCTGGCCTGGCACAGCACAACTGGCCTGGCCTGACAGCACAGCCTGGCACAGCACAGCACAGCACAGCACAGCACAGCACAGCACAGCACAGCCTGGCACACAGCCTGGCACAGCACAGCACAGCACAGCACAGCACAGCACAGCACAGCACAGCACAACCTGGCACAGCACAGCACAGCACAGCACAGCACAGCACTGGCACAGCACAGCACAGCACAGCACAGCCTGGCACAGCACAGCCTGGCACAGCCTGGCACAGCACAGCACAGCACAGCACAGCACAGCCTGGCACAGCACAGCACAGCACAGCACAGCACAGCACAGCCTGGCCTGGCCTGGCACAGCACAGCACAGCACTGGCCTGGCCTGGCACAGCCTGGCACAGCCTGGCCTGGCACAGCACAGCACTGGCCTGGCCTGGCCTGGCCTGGCACAGCACAGCCTGGCCTGGCACAGCACAGCGGCACAGCACAGCACAGCCTGGCCTGGCACAGCACAGCACAGCCTGGCACAGCACAGCACAGCCTGGCCTGGCACAGCCTGGCCTGGCCTGGCCTGGCCTGGCACAGCCTGGCCTGGCCTGGCCTGGCCTGGCCTGGCCTGGCCTGGCCTGGCCTGGCCTGGCCTGGCCTGGCCTGGCCTGGCCTGGCCTGGCCTGGCACAGCACAGCCTGGCCTGGCGCCTGGCCTGGCCTGGCCTGGCACAGCCTGGCCTGGCCTGGCCTGGCCTGGCCTGGCCTGGCCTGGCCTGGCCTGGCCTGGCCTGGCCTGGCCTGGCCTGGCCTGGCACTGGCCTGGCCTGGCACAGCCTGGCACAGCCTGGCCTGGCCTGGCCTGGCCTGGCCTGGCCTGGCCTGGCCTGGCCTGGCCTGGCCTGGCCTGGCACAGCACAGCACAGCCTGGCACAGGCCTGGCCTGGCCTGGCACAGCACAGCCTGGCCTGGCCTGGCCTGGCACAGCCTGGCCTGGCCTGGCACAGCACAGCACTGGCCTGGCCTGGCCTGGCACAGCACAGCACAGCACAGCACAGCACAGCCTGGCCTGGCCTGGCACAGCACAGCACAGCACAGCACAGCACAGCACTGGCCTGGCACAGCACCTGGCACAGCACAGCACAGCACAGCACAGCACAGCACAGCACAGCCTGGCCTGGCACAGCACAGCACAGCACAGCACAGCCTGGCCTGGCCTGGCACAGCACAGCACAGCACAGCCTGGCACAGCACAGCACAGCACTGGCACAGCACAGCACAGCCTGGCACAGCCTGGCCTGGCACAGCACAGCACAGCACAGCACAGCACAGCACAGCTGGCCTGGCACAGCACAGCACAGCACTGGCACAGCACAACTGGCCTGGCCTGGCCTGGCACAGCCTGGCCTGGCCTGGCCTGGCCTGGCACAGCCTGGCACAGCCTGGCCTGGCCTGGCCTGGCCTGGCCTGGCCTGGCCTGGCCTGGCACAGCCTGGCCTGGCCTGGCACAGCCTGGCCTGGCCTGGCACAGCACAGCACTGGCCTGGCCTGGCCTGGCCTGGCCTGGCCTGGCCTGGCCTGGCCTGGCCTGGCCTGGCCTGGCCTGACACAGCCTGGCCTGGCCTGGCCTGGCCTGGCCTGGCCTGGCACAGCCTGGCCTGGCCTGGCCTGGCCTGGCCTGGCCTGGCCTGGCCTGGCCTGGCCTGGCCTGGCCTGGCCTGGCCTGGCCTGGCCTGACACAGCACAGCACAGCACAGCCTGGCCTGGCACTGGCACAGCCTGGCCTGGCCTGGCCTGGCCTGACACAGCCTGGCCTGGCACAGCACTGGCCTGGCACAGCACTGGCCTGGCCTGGCACAGCACAGGCCTGGCACAGCACAGCACAGGCCTGGCCTGGCACAGCACAGCACAGCCTGGCCTGGCCTGGCCTGGCCTGGCACAGCACAGCACAGCACTGGCCTGGCCTGGCCTGGCACAGCACAGCACAGCACAGCACAGCACAGCACAGCACAGCACAGCACAGCACAGCACAGCCTGGCACAGCACAGCACAGCACAGCACAGCACAGGCCTGGCACAGCACAGCACAGCACAGCACAGCACAGCACAGCACAGCACAGCACAGCACAGCACAGCACAGCACAGCACAGCACAGCACAGCACAGCACAGCACAGCACAGCACAGCACAGCACTGGCACAGCACAGCACAGCACAGCACAGCACAGCACAGCACTGGCACAGCACAGCACAGCACAGCACAGCACAGCACAGCACAGCACAGCACAGCACAGCACAGCACTGGCCTGGCACAGCACAGCCTGGCACAGCCTGGCCTGGCACAGCACAGCACAGCACAGCCTGGCCTGGCCTGGCCTGGCCTGGCACAGCACAGCCTGGCCTGGCCTGGCCTGGCACAGCACAGCACAGCACAGCACAGCCTGGCACAGCACTGGCCTGGCCTGGCCTGGCCTGGCCTGGCACAGCACAGCACAGCACAGCCTGGCCTGGCACAGCACTGGCCTGGCCTGGCCTGGCCTGGCCTGGCCTGGCCTGGCCTGGCCTGGCCTGGCCTGGCACAGCCTGGCCTGGCCTGGCCTGGCACTGGCCTGGCCTGGCCTGGCCTGGCCTGGCCTGGCCTGGCCTGGCCTGGCCTGGCCTGGCCTGGCCTGGCCTGGCTGGCTGGCCTGGCCTGGCCTGGCCTGGCCTGGCCTGGCCTGGCCTGGCCTGGCCTGGCCTGGCCTGGCCTGGCCTGGCCTGGCCTGGCCTGGCACAGCCTGGCCTGGCCTGGCCTGGCCTGGCCTGGCCTGGCCTGGCCTGGCACAGCACAGCCTGGCCTGGCCTGGCACAGCACAGCTGGCACAGCCTGGCCTGGCCTGGCACAGCACAGCACAGCACAGCACAGCCTGGCCTGGCCTGGCACAGCACAGCACAGCTGGCCTGGCCTGGCACAGCACAGCACAGCACTGGCCTGGCCTGGCCTGGCCTGGCACTGGCCTGGCACAGCACAGCACAGCCTGGCACTGGCACAGCACAGCACAGCACTGGCACAGCACAGCACAGCACTGGCCTGGCACAGCACAGCACAGCACAGCACAGCACAGCACAGCACAGCACAGCACTGGCAGCACAGCACAGCACAGCACAGCACAGCACAGCACAGCACAGCACAGCACAGCACAGCACAGCACAGCACAGCACAGCACAGCTGGCCTGGCACAGCACAGCACAGCACAGCACAGCACAGCACAGCACAGCACAGCACAGCCTGGCCTGGCACAGCACAGCACAGCACAGCACAGCACAGCACAGCACAGCACAGGCCTGGCACAGCACAGCACAGCACAGCACAGCACAGGCCTGGCAGGCCTGGCACAGCACAGCACAGCTGGCACAGCACAGCACAGCACAGCCTGGCCTGGCACAGCACAGCACAGCCTGGCACAGCACAGCACAGCCTGGCCTGGCCTGGCCTGGCACAGCACAGCCTGGCCTGGCCTGGCACAGCACAGCACAGCCTGGCACTGGCCTGGCCTGGCCTGGCACAGCACAGCCTGGCCTGGCCTGGCACAGCACAGCTGGCCTGGCCTGGCAGCCTGGCACTGGCACAGCACAGCCTGGCCTGGCCTGGCCTGGCCTGGCCTGGCCTGGCCTGGCCTGGCCTGGCCTGGCCTGGCCTGGCCTGGCCTGGCCTGGCCTGGCACAGCCTGGCACAGCCTGGCCTGGCCTGGCCTGGCACTGGCCTGGCCTGGCCTGGCCTGGCCTGGCCTGGCCTGGCCTGGCCTGGCCTGGCCTGGCCTGGCCTGGCCTGGCCTGGCCTGGCCTGGCACAGCACAGCCTGGCCTGGCCTGGCCTGGCCTGGCCTGGCCTGGCCTGGCCTGGCCTGGCCTGGCCTGGCCTGGCCTGGCCTGGCACAGCTGGCCTGGCCTGGCCTGGCCTGGCCTGGCACTGGCACAGGCTGGCCTGGCCTGGCCTGGCCTGGCACAGCACAGCCTGGCACAGCACAGCACAGCACAGCACAGCCTGGCCTGGCCTGGCCTGGCACAGCACAGCACAGCCTGGCCTGGCACAGCACAGCACAGCACAGCACAGCACAGCACAGCACAGCACAGCACAGCCTGGCACAGCACAGCACAGCACAGCACAGCACAGCACTGGCCTGGCCTGGCACAGCACAGCACCGGCACAGCACAGCACAGCACAGCACAGCACAGCACAGCACAGCCTGGCCTGGCACAGCACAGCACAGCCTGGCACAGCACAGCACAGCACAGCACAGCACAGCACAGCACAGCACAGCACAGCACAGCCTGGCCTGGCCTGGCACAGCACAGCACAGCACAGCACAGCACAGCCTGGCACAGCACCTGGCACAGCACAGCACAGCACAGCACAGCACAGCACTGGCCTGGCACAGCACAGCACAGCACAGCACAGCACAGCACAGCCTGGCCTGGCACAGCACAGCACAGCACAGCCTGGCACAGCACTGGCCTGGCCTGGCACAGCACAGCCTGGCACTGGCACAGCCTGGCCTGGCCTGGCCTGGCCTGGCACAGCACAGCACAGCTGGCCACAGCACAGCACAGCACTGGCCTGGCCTGGCCTGGCCTGGCCTGGCCTGGCCTGGCCTGGCCTGGCCTGGCCTGGCCTGGCCTGGCACAGCACAGCACAGCACAGCACTGGCACAGCACAGCACAGCCTGGCCTGGCCTGGCCTGGCCTGGCCTGGCCTGGCCTGGCCTGGCCTGGCACAGCACAGCACAGCACTGGCACTGGCCTGGCACCAGCACAGCACAGCCTGGCCTGGCCTGGCCTGGCCTGGCACAGCCCTGGCCTGGCCTGGCCTGGCCTGGCCTGGCCTGGCCTGGCCTGGCCTGGCCTGGCCTGGCCTGGCCTGGCCTGGCCTGGCCTGGCCTGGCCTGGCCTGGCCTGGCCTGGCCTGGCCTGGCCTGGCCTGGCCTGGCCTGGCCTGGCCTGGCCTGGCACAGCACAGCCTGGCCTGGCCTGGCACTGGCCTGGCCTGGCCTGGCCTGGCCGCACAGCCTGGCCTGGCCTGGCCTGGCCTGGCCTGACACAGCACAGCACAGCCTGGCCTGGCACTGGCCTGGCCTGGCCTGGCCTGGCACAGCCTGGCCTGGCCTGGCACAGCTGGCCTGGCCAGCACAGCCTGGCCTGGCCTGGCACAGCACAGCCTGGCACAGCACAGCACAGCACAGCACAGCACAGCCTGGCCTGGCACAGCCTGGCACAGCACAGGCCTGGCACTGGCCTGGCACAGCACAGCCTGGCCTGGCACAGCACAGCACAGCCTGGCCTGGCACAGGCCTGGCCTGGCACAGCACAGCACAGCACAGCACAGCACAGCACAGCCTGGCCTGGCACAGCACAGCACAGCACAGCCTGGCACAGCACAGCACAGCACAGCACAGCAGCACAGCACAGCACAGCACAGCTGGCACCTGGCCTGGCCTGGCTTTCTGGCACAGCACTGGCACAGCACAGCACAGCACAGCACAGCACAGCAGCTGGCACAGCACAGCACAGCCTGGCCTGGCACAGCACTGGCCTGGCCTGGCCTGGCACAGCACAGCCTGGCACAGCACTGGCCTGGCACAGCACAGCACAGCACAGCACAGGCACTGGCTGGCCTGGCACAGCACAACTGGCCTGGCACAGCACAGCCTGGCCTGGCCTGGCACAGCACAGCCTGGCCTGGCACAGCACAGCACAGCACAGCACAGCACAGCCTGGCCTGGCCTGGCCTGGCACTGGCCTGGCCTGGCCTGGCCTGGCCTGGCCTGGCCTGGCCTGGCCTGGCCTGGCCTGGCCTGGCCTGGCCTGGCCTGGCCTGGCCTGGCCTGGCCTGGCCTGGCCTGGCCTGGCCTGGCCTGGCCTGGCCTGGCCTGGCACAACTGGCCTGGCCTGGCCTGGCCTGGCCTGGCCTGGCCTGGCCTGGCCTGGCCTGGCCTGGCCTGGCCTGGCCTGGCCTGGCCTGGCCTGGCCTGGCCTGGCCTGGCCTGGCCTGGCCTGGCCTGGCCTGGCCTGGCCTGGCCTGGCCTGGCCTGGCCTGGCCTGGCCTGGCCTGGCCTGGCCTGGCCTGGCCTGGCCTGGCCTGGCCTGGCCTGGCCTGGCCTGGCACAACTGGCCTGGCCTGGCCTGGCACAGCACTGCACAGCACAGGCCTGGCCTGGCCTGGCACTGGCACTGGCACAGCACAGCACAGCACAGCACAGCACAGCCTGGCCTGGCCTGGCACAGCACAGCACAGGCCTGGCCTGGCCTGGCCTGGCCTGGCCTGGCCTGGCCTGGCCTGCACAGGCCTGGCACAGCACAGCCTGGCACAGCACTGGCCTGGCCTGGCACAGCACTGGCACAGCACAGCACAGCCTGGCCTGGCCTGGCCTGGCACAGCACAGCCTGGCACAGCACAGCACAGCACAGCACAGCACAGCACAGCACAGCACAGCCTGGCACAGCACTGGCCTGGCCTGGCACAGCACAGCACAGCACAGCACAGCACCTGGCACAGCACAACCTGGCCTGGCACAGCACAGCACAGCACAGCACAGCACAGCACAGCACAGCACAGCACAGCCTGGCCTGGCACAGCACAGCACAGCACAGCACAGCCTGGCCTGGCACAGCACAGCACAGCACTGGCACAGCACAGCACAGCCTGGCACAGCCTGGCACAGCACAGCACAGCACAGCACAGCACAGCACAGGCCTGGCCTGGCACAGCACAGCACAGCACAGCACAGCACAGCACAGCACAGCACAGCACAGCACAGCACAGCACAGCACAGCACAGCCTGGCCTGGCCTGGCACAGCACTGGCACAGCACAGCACAGCACAGCACAGCCTGGCCTGGCCTGGCCTGGCACAGCACAGCACAGCACAGCCTGGCACAGCACAGCACAGCACAGCCTGGCCTGGCACAGCACAGCCTGGCCTGGCCTGGCCTGGCCTGGCACAGCCTGGCCTGGCACTGGCCTGACAGCACAGCACTGGCACAGCCTGGCCTGGCTGGCCTGGCACAGCACAGCCTGGCCTGGCCTGGCCTGGCACTGGCCTGGCCTGGCACACAGCACAGCACTGGCCTGGCCTGGCCTGGCCTGGCCTGGCCTGGCCTGGCCTGGCCTGGCCTGGCCTGGCCTGGCCTGGCCTGGCCTGGCCTGGCCTGGCCTGGCCTGGCCTGGCCTGGCCTGGCCTGGCCTGGCCTGGCCTGGCCTGGCCTGGCCTGGCCTGGCCTGGCCTGGCCTGGCCTGGCCTGGCCTGGCCTGGCCTGGCCTGGCACTGGCTGGCCTGGCCTGGCCTGGCCTGGCCTGGCCTGGCACAGCCTGGCCTGGCACAGCCTGGCCTGGCCTGGCCTGGCCTGGCACAGCCTGGCCTGGCACAGCACAGCACAGCACCTGGCACAGCACAGCCTGGCACAGCACAGCCTGGCCTGGCCTGGCCTGGCCTGGCACAGCACAGCACAGCACAGCACAGCACACAGCACAGCACAGCCTGGCACAGCACAGCACAGCACAGCACAGCACTGGCCTGGCACAGCCTGGCACAGCACAGCACAGCACAGCACAGCACAGCACAGCACAGCACAGCACAGCACAGCACAGCACAGCACAGCACAGCACTGGCCTGGCACAGCACAGCACAGCACAGCACAGCACAGCCTGGCCTGGCCTGGCACAGCACAGCACAGCACAGCACAGCACAGCACAGCACAGCACAGCACAGCACAGCACAGCACAGCACAGCACAGCACAGCACAGCACAGCACAGCACAGCACAGCACAACCTGGCCTGGCACAGGCCTGGCACAGCACAGCACAGCACAGCACAGCCTGGCCTGGCACAGCACAGCACAGCACAGCACAGCCTGGCCTGGCACAGCACAGCACAGCACAGCACAGCCTGGCACAGCACAGCCTGGCACAGCACAGCACAGCACAGCACAGCACAGCACAGCTGGCACAGCACAGCACAGCACAGCACAGCACTGGCCTGGCCTGGCCTGGCCTGGCACAGCACAGCCTGGCCTGGCACAGCACAGCACAGCACAGCCTGGCCTGGCCTGACACAACCTGGCCTGGCACAGCCTGGCACCTGGCCTGGCCTGGCCTGGCCTGGCCTGGCCTGGCCTGGCCTGGCCTGGCCTGGCCTGGCCTGGCCTGGCCTGGCCTGGCCTGGCCTGGCCTGGCCTGGCCTGGCCTGGCCTGGCCTGGCCTGGCCTGGCCTGGCCTGGCCTGGCCTGGCCTGGCCTGGCCTGGCCTGGCCTGGCACAGCTGGCCTGGCCTGGCCTGGCCTGGCCTGGCCTGGCCTGGCCTGGCCTGGCCTGGCCTGGCCTGGCCTGCACAGCACAGCACAGCACAGCACAGCACAGCACAGCACTGGCCTGGCCTGGCCTGGCACAGCACAGCACAGCACAGGCCTGGCACAGCACAGCACAGCACAGCACAGCACAGCACAGCACAGCACAGCACAGCCTGGCACAGCACTGGCACAGCACAGCCTGGCACAGGCCTGGCACAGCACAGCACAGCACAGCACAGCACAGCCTGGCCTGGCACAGCCTGGCCTGGCCTGGCCTGGCCTGGCACAGCACAGCACAGCACAGCACAGCACAGCACAGCACAGCACAGCACAGCACAGCACAGCACAGCACTGGCCTGGCACAGCACAGCACAGCACAGCACAGCACAGCACAGCCTGGCCTGGCACAGCACAGCACAGCACAGCACAGCACAGCACAGCACAGCACAGCACAGCACAGCACAGCACTGGCCTGGCACAGCACAGCACAGCCTGGCCTGGCACAGCACAGCACAGGCCTGGCACAGCACAGCACTGGCCTGGCCTGGCCTGGCACAGCACAGCCTGGCACAGCACAGCACAGCACAGCCTGGCACAGCACAGCCTGGCCTGGCACAGCCTGGCCTGGCACAGCACAGCACAGCACAGCACTGGCCTGGCACAGCACAGCACAGCACTGGCCTGGCCTGGCCTGGCACAGCACAGCACTGGCACAGCCTGGCACAGCACAGCACAGCACAGCACAGCCTGGCCTGGCCTGGCACAGCCTGGCCTGGCACAGCACAGCACTGGCCTGGCCTGGCCTGGCCTGGCCTGGCCTGGCCTGGCCTGGCCTGGCCTGGCCTGGCCTGGCCTGGCCTGGCCTGGCCTGGCCTGGCCTGGCCTGGCCTGGCCTGGCCTGGCCTGGCCTGGCCTGGCCTGGCCTGGCCTGGCCTGGCCTGGCCTGGCCTGGCCTGGCCTGGCCTGGCCTGGCCTGGCCTGGCCTGGCCTGGCACAGCCTGGCCTGGCCTGGCCTGGCCTGGCCTGGCCTGGCCTGGCCTGGCCTGGCCTGGCCTGGCCTGGCACAGCACAGCTGGCACAGCCTGGCCTGGCCTGGCCTGGCCTGGCCTGGCACAGCACAGCACAGCCTGGCCTGGCCTGGCCTGGCCTGGCCTGGCCTGGCCTGGCCTGGCCTGGCACAGCACAGCACAGCACAGCCTGGCCTGGCCTGGCACAGCACTGGCCTGGCACTGGCACAGGCCTGGCCTGGCACAGCACTGGCCTGGCACAGCACAGCCTGGCCTGGCACAGCACAGCACAGCACTGGCCTGGCACAGCACAGCTGGCCTGGCACAGCCTGGCCTGGCCTGGCCTGGCACAGCCTGGCCTGGCCTGGCACAGCACAGCACAGCACAGCACAGCACAGCACAGCACAGCACAGCACCTGGCCTGGCCTGGCACAGCACAGCACAGCACAGCACAGCACAGCACAGCACTGGCACCTGGCACAGCACAGCACAGCACAGCACAGCACAGCACAGCACAGCAGCACAGCACAGCAGGCCTGGCACAGCACTGGCACAGCACAGCACAGCACTGCACAGCACAGCACAGCCTGGCCTGACACAGCACAGCACAGCACAGCCTGGCACAGCACTGGCACAGCCTGGCCTGGCCTGGCACAGCACAGCACAGCACAGCCTGGCACAGCCTGGCCTGGCCTGGCCTGGCCTGGCCTGGCACTGGCCTGGCCTGGCCTGGCCTGGCCTGGCCTGGCCTGGCCTGGCACAGCCTGGCCTGGCACAGCCTGGCCTGGCCTGGCCTGGCCTGGCCTGGCCTGGCCTGGCCTGGCCTGGCCTGGCCTGGCCTGGCCTGGCCTGACTGGCCTGGCCTGGCCTGGCCTGGCCTGGCCTGGCCTGGCCTGGCCTGGCCTGGCCTGGCCTGGCCTGCACAGCCTGGCCTGGCCTGGCCTGGCCTGGCACAGCACAGCCTGGCCTGGCCTGGCCTGGCCTGGCCTGGCCTGACACAGCCTGGCCTGGCCTGGCCTGGCCTGGCCTGGCCTGGCCTGGCCTGGCCTGGCCTGGCCTGGCACAGCACAGCACTGGCTGGCCTGGCCTGGCCTGGCCTGGCACAGCACAGGCCTGGCACAGCACAGCACAGCCTGGCCTGGCCTGGCCTGGCACAGCCTGGCCTGGCACAGCACTGGCACAGCCTGGCCTGGCACAGCACAGCTGGCCTGGCCTGGCCTGGCCTGGCACAGCACAGCCTGGCACAGCACAGCACAGCACAGCACAGCACAGCACAGCCTGGCCT
Source organism: Eptatretus burgeri (assembly GCF_056783735.1). Taxonomy (NCBI): domain Eukaryota; kingdom Metazoa; phylum Chordata; class Myxini; order Myxiniformes; family Myxinidae; genus Eptatretus; species Eptatretus burgeri. The sequence goes on along the minus strand of NW_028222808.1, from coordinate 10,529 downwards.
GGCCTGGCCTGGCACAGCACAGCCTGGCCTGGCACTGGCACTGGCACAGCCTGGCACAGCACAGCACAGCCTGGCCTGGCCTGGCACAGCACAGCACAGCACAGCACAGCACAGCACAGCACAGCACAGCACAGCACAGCCTGGCCTGGCCTGGCCTGGCACAGCACAGCCTGGCACAGCACTGGCCTGGCCTGGCAGGCCTGGCCTGGCCTGGCACAGCACAGCACAGCACAGCACAGCCTGGCCTGGCCTGGCACAGCACAGCACAGCACAGCACAGCACAGCACAGCACAGCACAGCACAGCACTGGCACAGCACAGCACAGCACAGCACAGCACAGCACAGCCTGGCACAGCAGCACAGCACAGCACAGCACAGCACAGCACAGCACAACTGGCCTGGCCTGGCACAGCACAGCACAGCACAGCAACTGGCACAGCACAGCACAGCACAGCACAGCCTGGCCTGGCACAGCACAGCACAGCACAGCCTGGCACAGCCTGGCACAGCACAGGCCTGGCACAGCACAGCACAGCACAGCACAGCACAGCACTGGCCTGGCCTGGCCTGGCACAGCACAGCACAGCACAGCACAGCCTGGCACAGCCTGGCACAGCACAGCCTGGCCTGGCCTGGCCTGGCACAGCCTGGCCTGGCCTGGCCTGGCACAGCACAGCCTGGCCTGGCCTGCACAGCACAGCACAGCCTGGCCTGGCCTGGCCTGGCCTGGCCTGGCCTGGCCTGGCCTGGCCTGGCCTGGCCTGGCCTGGCCTGGCCTGGCCTGGCCTGGCCTGGCCTGGCCTGGCCTGGCCTGGCCTGGCCTGGCCTGGCCTGGCCTGGCCTGGCCTGGCCTGGCCTGGCCTGGCCTGGCCTGGCCTGGCCTGGCCTGGCCTGGCACAGCACTGGCCTGACACAGCACAGCCTGGCCTGGCCTGGCACGGCTGGCCTGGCCTGGCACAGCCTGGCCTGGCCTGGCCTGGCCTGGCCTGGCCTGGCCTGACACAACTGGCCTGACACAGCACAACTGGCCTGGCACAGCACAGCACAGCACTGGCCTGGCCTGGCTGGCACAGCACAACCTGGCCTGCACAAGCACTGGCCTGGCCTGCACAGCACAGCACAGCACAGCCTGGCCTGGCACAGCACAGCACAGCACAGCACAGCACAGCACAGCACAGCACAGCACAGCACAGCACAGCACAGCACAGCACAGCTGGCACAGCACAGCACAGCACAGCACAGCACAGCACAGCACAGCACAGCACAGCACAGCACAGCACAGCACAGCACAGCACAGCACAGCACAGCACAGCACAGCACAGCCTGGCACAGCACAGCACAGCACAGCACAGCACAGCACAGCACAGCACAGCACAGCACAGCACAGCACAGCACAGCACAGCACAGCACAGCACAGCACTGGCCTGGCACAGCACAGCACTGGCCTGGCACAGCACAGCACTGGCACAGCACAGCACAGCACAGCACAGCACAGCCTGGCACAGCACAGCACAGCACAGCACAGCCTGGCCTGGCACAGCACAGCACAGCACAGCACAGCACAGCACAGCACAGCACAGCACAGCCTGGCACAGCACAGCCTGGCCTGGCACAACCTGGCCTGGCACAGCACAGCACTGGCCTGGCACAGCACAGCACAGGCCTGGCACAGCACAGCACAGCCTGGCCTGGCCTGGCCTGGCACTGGCCTGGCCTGGCCTGGCACAGCCTGGCACAGCCTGGCCTGGCCTGGCCTGGCCACTGGCACTGGCCTGGCACAGCCTGGCCTGGCCCTGGCCTGGCCTGGCCTGGCCTGGCCTGGCCTGGCCTGGCCTGGCCTGGCCTGGCCTGGCCTGGCCTGGCCTGGCCTGGCCTGGCCTGGCCTGGCCTGGCCTGGCCTGGCCTGGCCTGGCCTGGCCTGGCCTGGCCTGGCCTGGCCTGGCCTGGCCTGGCCTGGCCTGGCCTGGCCTGGCCTGGCCTGGCCTGGCCTGGCCTGGCACAGCCTGGCCTGGCCTGGCCTGGCCTGGCCTGGCCTGGCCTGGCCTGGCCTGGCCTGGCCTGGCCTGGCCTGGCACAGCTGGCCTGGCCACAGCACAGGCCTGGCCTGGCCTGGCCTGGCCTGGCCTGGCACAGCGCACAGCCTGGCACAGCACAGCACAGCACAGCACTGGCACAGCACAGCCTGGCCTGGCCTGGCCTGGCACAGCACAACTGGCCTGGCCTGGCCTGGCACAGCACAGCACAGCCTGGCCTGGCCTGGCACAGCCAGCACAACGTGGCCTGGCACAGCACAGCACAGCACAGCACAGCACTGGCCTGGCACAGCACAGCACAGCCTGGCACAGCACAGCACAGCACAGCCTGGCCTGGCACAGCACAGCACAGCACAGCACAGCACAGCACAGCACTGGCACAGCACAGGCCTGGCCTGGCCTGGCACAGCACAGCACAGCACTGGCCTGGCCTGGCACAGCACAGCCTGGCACAGCACAGCACAGCACAGGCCTGGCACAGCACAGCACAGCACAGCCTGGCACAGCACAGCACTGGCCTGGCCTGGCACAGCAGCCTGGCCTGGCACTGGCCTGGCCTGGCCTGGCACAGGCCTGGCACAGCACAGCCTGGCCTGGCCTGGCCTGGCCTGGCACTGGCCTGGCACAGCCTGGCCTGGCACAGCTGGCACAGCACAGCTGGCCTGGCACTGGCCTGGCCTGGCCTGGCACAGCACTGGCCTGGCCTGGCCTGGCCTGGCCTGGCCTGGCCTGGCCTGGCCTGGCCTGGCACTGACAGCCTGGCCTGGCCTGGCCTGGCACAGCACCTGGCCTGGCCTGGCCTGGCCTGGCCTGGCCTGGCTCCAGCCTGGCCTGGCCTGGCCTGGCCTGGCCTGGCCTGGCCTGGCACAGCACAGCCTGGCCTGGCCTGGCCTGGCCTGGCCTGGCCTGGCCTGGCCTGGCACACAGCACAGCACTGAAGGCCTGGCCTGGCCTGGCCTGGCCTGGCCTGGCCTGGCCTGGCCTGGCACAGCCTGGCCTGGCCTGGCCTGGCCTGGCCACAGCACAGCCTGGCACAGCACTGGCCTGACAGCCTGGCCTGGCCTGGCCTGGCCTGGCCTGGCCTGGCACAGCACAGCCTGGCCTGGCACAGCACAGCACAGCACAGCCTGGCCTGGCCTGGCCTGGCCTGGCACAGCACAGCCTGGCCTGGCACAGCACAGCACAGCACAGCACAGCACAGCACAGCACAGCACTGGCACAGCACAGCACAGGCTGGCCTGGCCTGGCACAGCACAGCACAGCACAGCACAGCACAGCACAGCACTGGCCTGGCCTGGCACAGCACAGCACAGGCCTGGCACAGCACAGCACAGCACAGCACAGCACAGCACAGCACAGCACAGCACAGCTGGCCTGGCACAGCACAGCACAGCACAGCACAGCACAGCACAGCACTGGCACAGCACAGCACAGCCTGGCCTGGCACAGGCCTGGCACAGCACAGCACAGCACTGGCCTGGCACAGCACAGCACAGCACAGCACAGCACAGCACAGCACAGGCCTGGCACAGCACAGCACAGCACAGCACAGCACAGCACAGCACAGCACAGCACAGCACAGCACTGGCCTGGCCTGGCACAACCTGGCACAGCTGGCACAGCACAGCACAGCACTGGCACAGCTGGCCTGGCACTGGCCTGGCCTGGCCTGGCCTGGCCTGGCAGCACAGCACAGCACAGCACAGCCTGGCACAGCCTGGCACAGCACAGCACAGCACAGCACAGCACAGCACAGCACAGCACAGCACAGCACAGCACAGCACGGCACAGCACAGCCTGGCACAGCACAGCACAGCACAGCACAGCCTGGCCCTGGCACAGCACAGCACAGCACTGGCCTGGCAGCTGGCGCTGGCCTGGCCTGGCCTGGCCTGCACAGCCTGGCCTGGCCTGGCCTGGCCTGGCCTGGCCTGGCCTGGCCTGGCACAGCCTGGCCTGGCCTGGCCTGGCCTGGCCTGGCCTGGCCTGGCCTGGCCTGGCCTGGCCTGGCCTGGCCTGGCCTGGCCTGGCCTGGCCTGGCCTGGCCTGGCCTGGCCTGGCCTGGCCTGGCCTGGCCTGGCCTGGCCTGGCCTGGCCTGGCCTGGCCTGGCACAGCCTGGCCTGACACAGCACAGCCTGGCCTGGCCTGGCCTGGCCTGGCCTGGCCTGGCACAGCACTGGCCTGGCACTGGCCTGGCCTGGCCTGGCACAGCACAGCCTGGCCTGGCACAGCACAGCTGGCCTGGCCTGGCCTGGCCTGGCCTGGCACAGCACAGCACAGCACAGCCTGGCACAGCACAGCACTGGCCTGGCACAGCACAGCACAGCACAGCACTGGCAGCACTGGCCTGGCACTGGCCTGGCCTGGCCTGGCACAGCACAGCACAGCACAGCACAGCACAGCACAGCACAGCACAGCACAGCACAGCCTGGCACAGCACAACGCACAGCACAGCACAGCACAGCACAGCACAGCACAGCACAGCACAGCACAGCACAGCACAGCACAGCACAGCACAGCCTGGCCTGGCACAGCACAGCACAGCACAGCACAGCACAGCCTGGCACAGCACAGCACAGCACAGCACAGCACAGCACAGCACAGCACAGCTGGCACAGCACAGCACAGCACAGCACAGCACAGCACAGCACAGCACAGCACAGCACAGCACAGCACAGCACAGCACAGCACAGCACAGCACAGCACAGCACAGCACAGCACAGCACAGCACAGCCTGGCACAGCACAGCCTGGCCTGGCCTGGCCTGGCCTGGCACAGCACAGCACAGCCTGGCCTGGCACAGCACAGCACAGCACAGCCTGGCCTGACACAGCACAGCACAGCACAGCCTGGCACAGCACAGCCTGGCCTGGCCTGGCCTGGCCTGGCCTGGCCTGGCCTGGCCTGGCCTGGCCTGGCCTGGCCTGGCACAGCCTGGCCTGGCCTGGCCTGGCCTGGCACAGCACAGCACCTGGCCTGGCCTGGCCTGGCCTGGCACAGCCCTGGCCTGGCCTGGCCTGGCCTGGCCTGGCCTGGCCTGGCCTGGCCTGGCCTGGCCTGGCCTGGCCTGGCCTGGCCTGGCCTGGCCTGGCCTGGCCTGGCCTGGCACAGCACAGCACTGGCCTGGCCTGGCACAGGCCTGGCCTGGCCTGGCCTGGCCTGGCCTGGCCTGGCCTGGCCTGGCCTGGCCTGGCACAGCCTGGCCTGGCCTGGCCTGGCCTGGCCTGGCCTGGCCTGGCACAACGGCCTGGCCTGGCTGGCACAGCACTGGCCTGGCCTGGCCTGGCCTGGCACAGCACTGGCCTGGCCTGGCACAGCACAGCCTGGCACAGCACAGCACTGGCCTGGCCTGGCCTGGCCTGGCACAGCACAGCCTGGCCTGGCCTGGCCTGGCCTGGCCTGGCACTGGCCTGGCCTGGCACAGCCTGGCACAGCACAGCACAGCACAGCACAGCACAGCACAGCACAGCCTGGCCTGGCACTGGCCTGGCCTGGCACAGCACAGCACAGCACAGCAGCTGGCACAGCACAGCCTGGCCTGGCCTGGCACAGCACAGCACAGCACAGGCACAGCACAGCTGGCTGGCCTGGCCTGGCACAGCACAGCCTGGCACAGCACAGCACAGCACTGGCCTGGCACAGCACAGCACTGGCCTGGCACAGCACAGCACACAGCACAGCACAGCACAGCACAACCTGGCCTGGCTTCCAGCACAGCACAGCTGGCCTTCCCAGCACAGCACAGCCTGACACAGCCTGGCCTGGCACAGCACAGCACAGCCTGGCCTGGCACAGCACAGCACAGCACAGCACAGCACAGCCTGGCCTGGCACAGCACAGCACAGCACAGCCTGGCCTGGCCTGGCCTGGCACAGCACAGCCTGGCCTGGCCTGGCACAGCACAGCACAGCACAGCACAGCCTGGCCTGGCACAGCACCTGGCCTGGCACCTGGCACAGGCCTGGCCTGGCCTGGCCTGGCACAGCCTGGCACAGCACAGCCTGGCCTGGCCTGGCCTGGCCTGGCCTGGCCTGGCCTGGCACAGCACAGCACAGCCTGGCCTGGCCTGGCCTGGCCTGGCACAGCACAGCCTGGCCTGGCCCTGGCCTGGCCTGACAGCCTGGCCTGGCCTGGCCTGGCCTGGCCTGGCACAGCACTGGCCTGGCCTGGCCTGGCCTGGCCTGGCCTGGCCTGGCCTGGCCTGGCCTGGCCTGGCCTGGCCTGGCCTGGCCTGGCCTGGCCTGACACAGCACTGGCCTGGCCTGGCCTGGCCTGGCAGTGGCACAGCACAGCCTGGCCTGGCCTGGCCTGGCCTGGCCTGGCACAGCACAACCTGGCCTGGCCTGGCACAGCACAGCACAGCACTGGCCTGGCCTGGCCTGGCCTGGCACAGCACAGCCTGGCCTGACACAGCACAGCACAGCCTGGCCTGGCACAGCACAGCCTGGCCTGGCACAGCACAGCGGCACCTGGCACAACTGGCCTGGCACAGCACAGCACCTGGCCTGGCACAGCACAGCACAGCACTGGCACAACCTGGCACAGCACAGCACAGCACAGCACAGCCTGGCACAGCACAGCACAGCACAGCACAGCACAGCACAGCACAGCACAGCACAGCACAGCACAGCTGGCACAGCACAGCACAGCACAGCACAGCACTGGCCTGGCCTGGCACAGCACAGCACAGCACAGCCTGGCACAGCACAGCTGGCCTGGCCTGGCCTGGCACAGCACAGCACAGCACAGCACAGCACAGCACAGCACAGCACAGCACACTGGCCTGGCCTGGCACAGCACAGCCTGGCACAGCACAGCACAGCCTGGCACAGCACAGCACAGCACAGCACAGCCTGGCCTGGCACAGCACAGCACAGCACAGCACAGCACAGCACAGCACAGCCTGGCACAGCACAGCCTGGCCTGGCCTGGCCTGGCCTGGCACAGCACAGCACAGCACTGGCCTGGCACAGCACAGCCTGACAGCCTGGCCTGGCCTGGCCTGGCACTGGCACAGCTGGCCTGGCACAGCACAGCCTGGCCTGGCCTGGCCTGGCCTGGCACAGCACAGGCCTGGCCTGGCCTGGCCTGGCCTGGCACTGGCCTGGCCTGGCACAGCACTGGCACTGGCCTGGCCTGGCCTGGCCTGGCCTGGCCTGGCCTGGCCTGGCCTGGCCTGGCCTGGCCTGGCCTGGCCTGGCCTGGCCCTGGCCTGGCCTGGCCTGGCCTGGCCTGGCACTGGCCTGGCCTGGCCTGGCCTGGCCTGGCCTGGCCTGGCCTGGCCTGGCCTGGCCTGGCCTGGCCTGGCCTGGCCTGGCCTGGCCTGGCCTGGCCTGGCCTGGCCTGGCCTGGCCTGGCCTGGCCTGGCCTGGCCTGGCACAGCCTGGCCTGGCCTGGCCTGGCCTGGCACAGCACAGCACAGCACTGCACACAGCACTGGCACTGCAAGCCTGGCCTGGCCTGGCACAGCACAGCACAGCACAGCACAGCACTGGCCTGGCACAGCACTGGCCTGGCCTGGCCTGGCCTGGCACAGCACAGCACAGCACCTGGCCTGGCACAGCACAGCACAGCACAGCCTGGCCTGGCCTGGCCTGGCACAGCACAGCACAGCCTGGCACAGCACAGCCTGGCCTGGCACAGCCTGACACTGACACAACCTGGCACAGCACAGCACTGGCACAACCTGGCACAGCACAGCACAACGGCTGACACACAGCACTGCACAGCACAACACAACCGCTGGCCTGGCACAGCACACACACAACACAACACAGCACAACACAACACAACACTGGCCCTGGCACAGCACAGCACAGCACAGCCTGGCACAGCCTGGCCTGGCCTGGCCTGGCACAGCTGGCCTGGCCTGGCCTGGCCTGGCCTGGCCTGGCCTGGCCTGGCCTGGCACAGCACACAGGCCTGGCCTGGCCTGGCCTGGCCTGGCCTGGCCTGGCACAACCTGGCACAGCACAACCTGGCCTGGCCTGGCCTGGCCTGGCCTGGCCTGGCCTGGCCTGGCCTGGCCTGGCCTGGCCTGGCCTGGCCTGGCCTGGCCTGGCCTGGCCTGGCCTGGCCTGGCCTGGCCTGGCCTGGCCTGGCCTGGCCTGGCCTGGCCTGGCCTGGCCTGGCCTGGCCTGGCCTGGCCTGGCCTGGCCTGGCCTGGCCTGGCCTGGCCTGGCCTGGCCTGGCCTGGCCTGGCCTGGCCTGGCCTGGCCTGGCCTGGCCTGGCAGCCTGGCCTGGCCTGGCCTGGCCTGGCCTGGCCTGGCCTGGCCTGGCCTGGCACAGCCTGGCCTGGCCTGGCCTGGCCTGGCCTGGCCTGGCCTGGCACAGCACAGCACAGCACAGCCTGGCCTGGCCTGGCCTGGCCTGGCCCTGGCCTGGCCTGGCCTGGCCTGGCCTGGCCTGGCCTGGCCTGGCCTGGCCTGGCCTGGCCTGGCCTGGCCTGGCCTGGCCTGGCCTGGCCTGGCTGGCCTGGCCTGGCCTGGCCTGGCCTGGCCTGGCCTGGCTGGCCTGGCCTGGCCTGGCCTGGCACAGCCTGGCCTGGCCTGGCCTGGCACAGCCTGGCCTGGCCTGGCACAGCACAGCACAGCCTGGCCTGGCACAACTGGCCTGGCACAGCACAGCCTGGCACAGCACAGCACAGCCTGGCACAGCACAGCACAGCACAGCACAGCACAGCACCGGCTGGCACAGCACAACGGCCCGGCCTGACACAGCACAGCACAGCACAGCCTGGCCTGGCCTGGCACAGCACAGCCTGGCCTGACACAGCACAGCACAGGCCTGGCCTGACACAGCACAGCACAGCACAGCACCTGGCCTGGCACAGCACAGCACAGCACAGCACTGGCACAGCACAGCACAGCACAGCACAGCCTGGCACAGCACAGCACAGCCTGGCACAGCACAGCACAGCACAGCACAGCACAGCCTGGCACAGCACAGCACAGCACAGCACAGCACAGCACAGCACAGCACAGCACAGCACAGCACAGCACAGCACAGCACAGCACAGCACAGCACAGCACAACCTGGCCTGGCACAGCACAGCACAGCACAACTGGCACAGCACAGCACAGCACAGCACAGCACAGCACAGCACAGCACAGCACAGCACAGCACAGCACTGGCCTGGCACAGCACAGCACAGCACAGCACAGCACAGCACAGCACAGCCTGGCACTGGCCTGGCCTGGCCTGGCCTGGCACAGCCTGGCCTGGCCTGGCACAGCACAGCACAGCCTGGCCTGGCCTGGCACAGCACAGCACAGCCGCCTGGCACTGGCCTGCACAGCCTGGCCTGGCCTGGCCTGGCCTGGCCTGGCCTGGCCTGGCCTGGCCTGGCCTGGCCTGGCCTGGCCTGGCCTGGCCTGGCCTGGCCTGGCCTGGCCTGGCCTGGCCTGGCCTGGCCTGGCCTGGCCTGGCTGGCCTGGCCTGGCCTGGCCTGGCCTGGCCTGGCCTGGCAGGCCTGGCCTGGCCTGGCCTGGCCTGGCCTGGCTGGCCTGGCCTGGCAGGCCTGGCCTGGCCTGACACAGCACAGCACAGCCTGGCCTGGCCACAGCACTGGCCTGGCCTGGCACTGGCCTGGCCTGGCCTGGCACAGCCTGGCCTGGCCTGGCCTGGCCTGGCCTGGCCTGGCCTGGCCTGGCACGGCACAGGCCTGGCCTGGCCTGGCCTGGCCTGGCACAGCACAGGCCTGGCACAGCACGGCCTGGCACAGGCTGGCCTGGCCCTGGCCTGGCACTGGCCTGGCCTGGCCTGGCACTGGCCTGGCCTGGCCTGGCACAGCACACACCTGGCCTGGCACAGCACAGCACCTGGCACCACAGCACAGCACAGCACAGCACAGGCCTGGCCTGGCCTGGCCTGGCCTGACACAGCACAACTGGCCTGGCCTGGCCTGGCACAGCACAGCACAGCACAGCACAGCACAGCACAGCACAGGCACAGCACAGCACAGCACAGCACTGGCCTGGCCTGGCACAGCACAGCACAGCACAGCACAGCACAGCCTGGCCACACAGCACAACCTGGCACACAACCCTGGCCTGGCACAACGGCCTGGCCTGACACAGGCCTGGCCTGGCCTGGCACAGCACAGCACAGGCCTGGCACAGCACTGGCCTGGCCTGGCCTGGCACAGCACAGCACAGCCTGGCCTGGCCTGGCCTGGCCTGGCCTGGCCTGGCCTGGCCTGGCCTGGCCTGGCCTGGCCTGGCCTGGCACAGCCTGGCACAGCACTGGCCTGGCCTGACAGCCTGGCCTGGCCTGGCCTGGCCTGGCCTGGCCTGGCCTGGCCTGGCCTGGCCTGGCACAGCTGGCACAGCCTGGCCTGGCCTGGCCTGGCCTGGCCTGGCACAGCACAGCCTGGCACAGCACAGCACAGCCTGGCACAGCACAGCACAACTGGCCTGGCCTGGCACAGCACAGCACAGCCTGGCACAGCCTGGCCTGGCCTGGCCTGGCACAGCCTGGCACAGCACAGCCTGGC
>NW_028222807.1:12500-25000 GCF_056783735.1 Eptatretus burgeri | reverse complement strand
TAAGACATCGCTTACAAGGATATATTTTGTTTGCTGTTCTGAATACCTGAGAAGAGATTAATCTTGATAAATTATTGATGTATGTGTAATGTGAATTCTTTCCAACACTAAAATATAAAAGGTCAATGTGTGTTTCTTCATTTTTATAGTTGTTTGAAATTTTTAATATTTGAACTTTGTTTGTATCCGTTAATCCATATACATTAATAGAAAGATTATTCTTTTTCTCAAATTTAGGAATATCTGTTAATGGCATTGGGAATTTAAAATCTTTAATGTCCAAGGTATTCTCATATTTCATATATTGTTTTACTCTTTCTGAATTACATTTTGGTGGATGTAAGTGAGCAAGAACAGACCAGAGAAAACATTTATTATCATTGTTCTTAATATTAACAACTGCCTTCTTTAGTTTTATTTCTTTTGGTAATTCAATATAAGAAGAAGCTTTAAGAGGGTTTGATTTTAGAATGTGTATATCTAAAAAGATGATTTTTTTAATATTGAATCCACTTCCTACCACTGTATTATCAACATCCTCCTCTTGTCTTGATAGTTCTTCATAAACCCCACTATTCAAAAATCTTGAAATGATGTTATAAAATGAAGATCTGTTCTCATATAAGGAGTTTGTTCTTCATCTTGTCTTTTCATATTCATTTTCACTCCCATATAAAACTTTAAAGTTTTCATTTCTTTTAATGTCTTTTTAATAAATTTTTCAACATCGGGTTTCACTATTTCAATTGATTCAGCTATTGATGATGGACCGGGTTCTCCAAATTGAAAAATCCTTATTTTTATATGCCCTTTAAATGCCTCATCAGTGTTTTTAATATAATAGTCTCCCTTTACTTTAAACTCATTTTTCTTGTGTTTTTGTGATTGAAGATGTTGATTATAACTACTCTTCAAAACATCCTTTGAACAGATATCACAATGTTTTCTTTCCAACTCAAGAGGAGATATTTGATGAAATAGATTAAATGTGTGTTTGTTGGTTCGGAGGTGTTTTCTATAATGTTTATATTCGTGATTACAAACATCGCAGTACGTTGTATTCACCATATTTATAGAATAAAACTTTGCTTGAACTAAAATTTTCTTGATGAAAATTTCGTTTAATTTATAGGTGAATCTGTGCTTAAAAACATTTTATCCTCCAACTTTTTCACTTAATAAATACAATGTTTCAAGACACAAAAGACAAGTTTCAATCAATCTCTTCATCTGTTAAAGATACTGAGAAATATGTCAAGGATGTAAAATTGAACAAAGATAAATATAACAACTATTGGATAAAAACTATTATGGTAAATAATATGAGTTCTTCAATTTCCTTCAGTGGAAGGGCTTTTAGTATACCTGGTAGAACATCAATTAAAGTATCTCTAACAAAAGTTTCTCCTCTCCTTCTAGTAATATATTCAAAACTAGAAAAAGCAATGAAACAAGAAAAAGTATCAAAGAACAAAAAACCTTATGGATGAAGCTTTAGAAAGAAAAGATAAGACCATCTGTAATATGCAAGGAGAAATTTGTATTTTTTTCAACAACCTTAAAGATGTAAATCTTGATGAAATAAAGGATGTTAATATATCAGGTGAAATGACATTTCGTTCAATAGTAGTTAACGATAATTTTAAAATTACCTTTAATATAAAAATGTTGTCGTTGAATCTGATAATGAAAAAGTATATCGATATCGATGGTAATATACAACTGAAAGTATAGATGAATTTCAGTTTAAGTAAAGTTTTACTTTATAAATATGCTAGACTTTCCTGATTCTCCATATGACAAATTTGAGAATTGTCCTGCGTGTGAAAGACAGGGATTAAACACAGACTCAAAAGCCTATAAACAATGTATATTCTGTGATTATCTTCTAATTAATGATAATAAAAATATATAAAAGGAAAATAATTCTTTTAGATTTACACCAAAAATGAATTACTTTACAAGATTGATTAGAGAAATGAATGTAAAGTATGAGGATGATAACACACCTTTCCTTACAAGGGAAGAAACTGAACGTATAAGAGAAATGTTCAAAGGATTGTTGTTGTATATTATTCATGGATGTAATTTTCAGGGAAATATCAACACAAGATATTGTATAAATAAAATAATGGATTATCTTGAAATTAAACCTGAACTTAGGATAAAATATAGAGTTTCTAAAAAAGCCAATAATAAATTAAATAACCTGTTTTTCAAATATATAAATGAATGATTTTTTACCTATTTGGGAAAATAAGATAAAATTTAACAACCATAAAAATCTCCCAAATTCATTAAGATGTCTCATAGTTGGTTCAAGTGGATGTGGAAAAACCTGCTTACTTTTAAAAATGCTCCTCACTCCCAACTTTTTAGATTATGATAATTTAATAATTTTCACAAAGTCGAGTTTTCAACCAGAGTATCAACTACTCTCACAAGGTTTTAATGCTGGTCTTCAAAAAGAAGATATAATAGGTTTATTTAAACGTCAAAAAACCTAAATGATTATAACATTGAAGATATAATTCAACTATTTTGTGATACACAGAGATGTAAAAATAAATCAAATCTTATAACTTGTATTCTTAGTGATAATACGGATGATATACCGTCTCCCAAGATTTGGATAAATCAAAAAGAACCTCGTTATCTTTGATGATTGTGTTAATGAGAGAAACCAAACGGTAATGGACAGCTACTACACAAGAGGGAGACATTCTTCTTGTAATTGTATTTATCTTAGTCAATCGTACTTTCAACTTCCTCGTCGTTCCATCAGAAACAATGCTAATACTTTTATTTTATTCAAGTTAAATTCAATAGATATCAATAATTTTTGGAGAGATAATTGTTCTACATTATGTAGTAAAAAGAAATTTGAGGATTATATGAAGCACACGACTGAAAAATATAAATATATTGTTGTGAAACAAGATGAGATATTAAGGGATATATTTTTTGTTTTATAAACAATTACATATATAAATGACAACTATTATTATAAATCTTGTGGGTAAATCTGCTTCTGGAAAAACTTTCATAAATCAAGGTTCTTGTGTAGTACAAATGAGAATATTGTAAATTTACTTAAAAACACCCCGTGATACGCATTGTATCAACAACAACTAGAGCAATAAGACCTGGAGAAGTAAAAGGTGAAGATTATCACTATATTTCAGTGGAGGAACATATGCGATTGAGGAATGAAGGACAAATATTTGAGGAGGTTTCTCTTGGTACAACAAAATATTCACATTGTAAGAGTGAGTTAAAGAAACTAAAATCTGGTGGTGTTGGGATATTAGAAACTAATCCAGAAGGAACGAGACAAATTATTAAATATCTGAGCGGAGTGAAGATTTTATCATTCGGTTTTGATGTTGATGAAGAAACTCAACACAAACGTATGAAAAGCAGAGATGCAAGGATTAGTGAAGAAGAAATTACAACTCGCATTAATGTTAATAAAGAATTTGATGAAATATTTAAAGAAAAGGATTTATTTGAACACATCTACTTGAATGATGAAGAAAAGGAAAATTTCCCTGTTGATCTTTACAATTCATTAAATGATATTTTACAATAAATAAATGGATACAAAAGAAAGAGCAAGAAGATTTAAGGAACATCAAGAGTTGGTTTCAAAAGTTGTAAAACAACAGGAAGACATAAAGAAGAAACGCAGACAGAAACTAACGGGCGAAGAAGCATTTGAAAAAAAACAAGAGAAATTTTTTAAACCACTTTTAAAAACTTCCCAAGAAAAAATGAAAGATGTTTCCACAGTTCCCACAGTAGAATATACTCCTAGAAAGCTTCAAATGTTAAAAGATTTCAGTCAAATGACGGAGGAAGAATTAGAGCATTTAGGAGAATTAGAATATGATGATGAAGGTTTATTTCAACAACTGGAAGAGATTAATCAACCCCCTGATTTAGGGGATTAATCAACCAATTTAGGGGATTTAGGGGATTATTTAGGGGATAATCAGGGGGTTGATTAATCTCTTCCAGTTGTTGAAATAAACCTTCATCATCATATTCTAATTCTCCTAAATTGTGAATGCTGTTCAAAACAATGAATATTCAGCGGATTCAAAAACCAAAGCAGGACTCATTCCAACAGAACAACCAGCAATATTTCATCTTGTTCAAGAAAAGGTATTGATATTTAATGATGAATTAAGGTTCTTAAGTTCTGCTCAACCCCCTGTTAAACTAACTCCGAGATTAATGTTTCTTCTCACAAAAGATGGAAGACAAGGTTCAACTGTGAGGGATGAATCAAAGTATATTGATAAACCATTGGATATGGAAAATAATGATGATAGAGTATATATTGATTTGCTGAACACTCTAAATTATAAGGTTATTCTTTCTGGTAAAAGTAGGAAGAATGAGAAGGAGAAACACATTATTCAGGCTTTAAGTATCCTTGGTTCAGGTATTAGTTTTCTTCCAAATGACCCATCGCAATTAGTTAATAGACTGTTATTGTTGTTCGGCAGTAAGAAGGCTGGAAATAACAATTGTTTTAATGAAGCATCAGCCATTTTAGACCAGTTGATGAACATGAAAATAATTAATAAATCTCAATATAAAGACATTTTATCTCATATTAAATAAGATGAGAAGCACAATCCTGAGTTTTAATTTCACAACAAGCGACCACACATCTTCATTCCCATACCCACTACAACTTGACACAACAAAAGAATATGAGGCATCTTTATTGTCCATGGAGACTTATAATACCTTATTTAATATAACCGAGAAAAATGACAAGTTTAGTTATAATCCGGGAAGTGGATACAAAACGATAACAGTCTCACCCGGAGCATACGAGATTTCTCAAATATCTTCCGAAATTGCTCGTCTTATGAAAGAACAGGGTGATGAACCAAAAAATATTGTTATAAACATTCAAAAACATACTTCAAAATCAACGATTAAAGTTAAAAATAACTACAAGGTTGATTTCACAATTGATAATTCATTTAGAGAGTTATTAGGTTTCTCCTCAAAAAAGATTGAAACTAATGGGACGTTTACAGTGATAATGTCATTCAAATATCCTCAGGAATAAATTCGGTGTTAATTCACTGTGATTTGATTGATGGTGCTTATAATGATGGATTAAAAACAAATACAATATTTTCATTCAGCGCATACTCAACCCCAATTGGTTATAAATTCAATATGGAGCCTAAAAATTTGGTTTATCTACCTGTGTCAGGAAAAACCATACACAGAGTAAATTTTAGGATAACCGACCAAGATAATCGTGTGATCTCTTTTAATGGAGAAGTTATATCCATCAGAATTCACCTACGTGAAGTTTTTCAATAAATAAATACGATGGTTATTGTGAGGAAGCACGAGTTGGGAAAATATAAAATAATTACAGGGGATGGGATGTTCCTTTCCCGTACTACAAGGGTGAAGGTATGTATCTTGGTAGAGGATACTATAAACCTAAGAGACAAAGGGGTGTCGGACATCAATTTAGAGGAGATGGGATAATTGATACTCTCATGGGTATTGGTTCAACTATTCTTAAACATAAAGACCTAATTGGTTCAACTGCTTCTGCTGTGGGAAATGTAGCAGGTGCTGTAAAGAGTATAAAAGATGCTCAGAAAGAATCTCATAAATTACAAGCAATAAAAAGAAATTAAGAAAGGTAAAACTCAGTTGTCCCCCAAGAACGACAGAAAATAATTCAAATACTTGGATCAGGGTTTCAAAAGTTTTAACATCTTTTTTCCTAAATAAATACAAGTATGGAAGCAATTGATAGTATCTATGATTTGGATGATACTATTATTATCTCAAACTCCACTAAAAAAGAAGATTACTTCAAGGTAAATGCAATAACTGGAACAGACTGGAATACAAATGGTACAAAAAGTTTTGAAATAAATAATCAACAAACCTATTTGAATCTCTCCGAAAGTTTCTTGTTGTGTAAATTTAAATTCACTAAGGCTGGGAATAACACAAACGCTACACTTGTAAATGATTTCTTCTGGAAAATGTTTGATAGTGTGCGATTGTATATTGGAACACAAGAAGTTGAAGCGGTTGATTATGTCTCTGCTGTATCTGAAATGATGAAATTTACACTCTATACATTCAGTGATAGAATGGGAAAGGGGTCTGTCGAAGGTTTTATTCCTGATATGTCAACGGGAACAAACACAGACCCTGGATATATTCAAAGGAAAGGAATGTATAATGATGATACAAAAGCAGAAAATAGTTTTACTGTGGCAGTTCCTCTTAAAGGTATATTTGGATTTTGTGATTATGATAAAGTTCTGTATGGTCTTAAAATTAGATTTCAACTACAAAGGAATGATAATGAAAATAGATTGCTTTTTGGTGTTGGTAATGCTTTTAGTGATCAGAATAAATTTGTAATTGAGGAGATGAGTTGGTATATCAGTGAATATACTCCTAATCTTAAAACAGAAGAGATGTTGAATCGAAGACTTAACTCAAAGAGACCACTCAGTGTATCATACCTCAAAAGAAGATGTCAACACGTTAAACTCAATCAAACTACTTACACGTGGAATTTGGGTGTTCTGGAAGGAAAGCCACGATATCTGTGGATGATTTTTAAAAAGCCAGATGGTGATACTGCGACTGATAAGAATAATGCATTGAGTGATAATGCTAAGGTGAAACAACTTCGCGTTTCTCTAGATGGAACATTTTATCCACGAGATAGATTGGAAATTAATTGGGAAAAAATGATTTTGCTGAAGCATACAAGTCTTACCAAAAGGTGTGTGAAAGTAATGGAAATAAAGAACCTATTTTGGATATGACAGCATTTAAAAGTTTGTATACAATCTATACGCTTGACCTGAGCGCTCAAAAAGAAACTATAAAGTCTAATCGAGTGGATACTTCCCTATACATTGAAAGAGGAGAGAGTGAAGAAGTTGATACATATTGTTTGCTTTTGGAAGAAACAGAATTGCAGATTAATACAGATAATGGTGTGATGATTAGTCTCACATAATTTTTTTGTTAAATAAATGAGTGGCAAAGTACCAACTGGGGTATATGTTAATCAAATCAATCTTCATAAACTATCATCTTGTGTTCAAAATCAAAAGCCTTGTACGATTAACGTTAATACAATTCAGAGAAAAGGAGCAGTAAGAATTGATGTTTTGCTCACAAGAGAACAGGTTAAAATCTTGAATGACACTGGCTCACTTAAAATTAAAATGACAAAACCAATGTTAAAAAATATTCAATAAGAGAGACGAGTGGAGGATTTCTCCCATTTCTAATTCCTTTATTTGCTGGTTTAAGTGCGGTTGGAGCATTGACGGGTGGTATTTCAACAGCGGTCAAAACTGCCAACGAAAGGAAGGCTCAACTCCAGGCTCAAAAGAATTGGAAAGACATAACAAAGAGTTGGAGAAACAAATTAGTGGAAGTGGTGTAATTGTAGATTTTGCTGAAAAACTTGAAGGTCTGCCTGATAAAGCGAGATTGTTAGTTGGAGATATGCTTTCTTCTATAGCACAAGCAGGTGTAAAATTAACGAAAAGAGGTAATGGATTATATCTTTCTAATAAATAAATGAGCATTGATGAGTGGTTGAAAGAATTTGGAAAGAATACAACATCAAATTTACAACTTGCCAAATATTGTAAGAAATTAAAAATTCATAATGTGGTTATTTGTATGAGAGATGAATTAACAAATGTGTCGAAACATACAAAGAATATTATTATGAACTTAGAAGATAATGATGGGAACGGTTCTCATTGGGTTTGTATTTTTAATAGTCAAGACAAATATTATTTTGATAGTTTTGGTCTTCCACCACCTGTTGAAGTCATAAAATTCTTACAGAATGGTGTTTATCAAACATTTCAAGTCCAAGAATTAAATTCCAAGTGTTGTGGTCAATTATGTCTATATGTGTTATTTCAACTCAACAAAAATAAAAAATTTTATGATATTATTTTTAATCTAATATAAATGACTTATGTTGGTAAAGATGGTTCTATCTTTGGTGTATCTCAAGAACTGGATATTGATTTATCAAATTATTATACAAAGGCACAGGCTGAACGATATAAATATAATATAAACAAAAATATTAACATGAAAAATGCTTATAAATTAAAAAATTATCCAAGCCCGACTGACGCGAATGACTTGGTGAGATTAAGCGATTTATCACAATATATATACTTAAATAAAACGGCTGTGTATTCTAAAGATACAGAAGTGTTGATATTATCTCCAGGTCATACAGAATTCACAGTTCGAATTAAAATAAATTTTTATAAAGAAGGGCGTATCGTTTGTATGAGAATAGAACAATGGGGGTATGATATGAATGATTTAGGGTATAATTGGTCATTTAAAATTAACCTCGAAGACCTGGAACAATTAAATCAGTCTCGTAAGGAAGAATATTATCCACTTGGTATCGAGAATGAGTTTTGTGGAGCCACGATTAGTAAACAACAAATAAAAGAATTTAATAAGGGTAAATATAATAATGGTTTTGCCCTTGTTTATCTCATGAAAACAGAAAAACAGGATTATATATAATAAGTAAGGAAATACAAAATGATTTAACTATGGGAAGATGGGGAGGTGTTTCGTACCATAATATTATTCTAACATATATTTCTAATACATAAATGACAGCAAGAAGGCTTCAAGAAAATTATCATTTCTGTGTTCAAGCATACCTTCAAGAAAAGGGTATTCGGTATTTTAATAAATATGTTCTACAACATAAGAATGAGGTATTTTCAATAAAAGATTGGCATTATGCTGATGTTGATAAACCAACAACTTTAGATTTAATTAGAATGTTAAATAATGAAAAAATTATAAGGTTAAGAAAAGGTAAGGCTCTTTTAGAAATTCAAAAGAAATTTTATTGGTATCCTGTTGTAAAAAATTATTTTGGATACAGGAATAACAAGAAATCCTGATGAATATATGTATAATATTCTATGGGGTGTAAACGATTCAAGTATAGTAAGGGATGAGGAAGGAGTTGAAGAAGAGAGGGAAGAGGAGGAAAAGGAGGAGGAGGAGAGAGAGAAGGAGGAAAGAGAGAAGAGAGAGAGGGAGGAAAGAGAGAGAATGAATAAATATCAAAATATGGAAACCAGTGAGATACAAAACAGAATAGAGGTATTAAAGAAATTAACTTATCTCACCAGGGAGGAATACAAAGAATTAAAAAGTCTATTTGCAATACTTTCGACAAGACTATCGACATCGAGAAGACATGTATTTTAATTCAAGTTTTTTCTTAAATAAATGGAGGAGAGAGTGAAGGCATTTCTAAGGATTCTTTATGTTTTAAAAATTAAGATTCAAATGTGCATGTTGGAAACTAAAAAGGTTTTTGCACTCTGCAGAAATTTTTCTCATAAATAAATGAGTTATTGTCTCAAATGTAAAAAGAAAACTAATACTAAAAATATTTCATATATTAAAAGTAAAAATAACAGGGTTATACAAAAAGGTATATGTTCGGTGTGTGGTTCAAAAAAATCAATTTATCTCCAAACACAAACTCGGAGGAGATATACAAAAGTTTTTATCAGGAAGTAAATTTACAACTACTGGAATACCAGGGGAATTACATCTTCCAGGGTATTCTTTCTGTGGTCCAGGCACAAACTTGGATAAAAGATTAGATGAGGCAGACAATCCTAAATCCTGGAGTAAACCAATCAATAGAGTTGATGAAGTGTGCATGAGACACGATATTGATTATGGGAATACCACAACGTTGGAAGAAAAGCATGAAGCCGATAGAGAAATGTTATATAATTTGTCTCTGATACAAAATCCAACCTTGAGAGAAAAAGTTGATAGGTTCATCGTGAAGAAGATGATTAGTGCTAAATTGAAACTTGGACTTGGAAATTCAA
Source organism: Eptatretus burgeri (assembly GCF_056783735.1). NCBI lineage: Eukaryota > Metazoa > Chordata > Myxini > Myxiniformes > Myxinidae > Eptatretus > Eptatretus burgeri. Next base: position 15,056 of record NW_028222807.1, on the reverse strand, counting down.
AAAACTTATAGGCTCTAATGATGCCATTAAGACTGAAGAGCAATTAGCTGATGAATTACATAAACCAATATTCACAAAGTTTCAGAGAAGGAAAGTTTATTCCAAGGAAGTTGATTATATCTGGTCTGCTGATTTGATTGAACTCAATAATGATAAGGGGTACAAGTATGCTTTAACCGTTATTGATTTGAGGAGTAGATATGCGTGGGTTGTCCCTTTAAAAACAAAACAGGTAATACTCTTGTGTTAGCTTTTCAACAGATATTTAATAAAAGTAAGAGAAAACCTAAGAAATTGTGGACTGATGAGGGTAGAGAGTTTTATAACAAGACATTTATGAATTTTCTAAAAAATAACAGTATTACATTATACAGTACCTTTAATGAAGGGAAGGCAGTTGTTGTTGAACGTTTTAAATCGTACCTTAAAAGAGAGACTATATAAAAAATTCACACAACTCGGTTCACAACAATGGTTATCTTTTATTCAGGATATTGTGGATAAGTATAATGACACGATTCACACGTCAACGAATATGAAGCCATCAGAAACATTTACAAAATTAAAATATGAAAAGAGATTAATGTCAGAAAACCTAAGTTCAAAGTTGGTGATATCGTAAGAATATATAGGTGGAAATCTCATTTTGAAAAGGGTTTTACTGAACGATGGACGAAAGAACTTTTTAAAATTGTTGATGTAATAGATACAGTTCCTTGGACTTATAAAATATATGATTTGGAAGGGGAAGAGATTTTAGGTTCATTTTATTCACAGGAATTACAAAAGACAAAACTAAGCAGATAATACACCTTTGTGGACACTCGAGGGCCAAGTATATAATGTGTGTCAAGGGGGACGTTCTTAGATCTGTGAACCCCAAACACAGAATCCTCAACTGAATAGTCAAGGCTTAACTTTTGTTTGTGTGTGTGTGTGTAATGGGAGCAATAGGTTGGCGCTTCACTCCCTCCTACTATACACCGTTGTGGACACTCGAGGGCCAAGTCCGAGGTGTATAACAGTATATAATGTGTGTCAAGGGGGACGTTCTTAGATCTGTGAACCCCAAACACAGAATCCTCAACTGAATAGTCAAGGCTTAACTTTTGTTTGTTGATGTGTATGTGTGTGTGTCCCAACCCTCACATTCAAAATCTCAACCCCAACCCTCACATTCAAAATCTCAACCCCAACTCAATCCTCGCCCAACACAATGTCTTTTTCAAAATGAGATTTCCACCTATATATATATATTTTTACGTTTTTTTTCTTCTTCCAATTCTGTCTTTTAAGGCTTTCAGGTTTGATGACGTAGAAAGGGGGAGTAAGCCTGCACTTTCTTCCCAGAACTTTCTTGATCTTGCTCCCATCAAGCACCATCCGACAAAGAACTACATCGATAGGTTTAGATCCCAAAGAGTGATAGCAACTCCAAAAGTCTCCAAAATATAAATAAATAAAATAATAATAATAATAAATAAATAAATAAATAAATAAAAGCCCCCAAAAAAGTTTCAAGTGTCCAACATAAACCCAACTTTCCAAGTCTTCAAGGTATAACCACATTCCCGTTGAGTTTCCAAGATATGTATCACATTGTGAGTTATCAATCCAGAACCCACATTTCAAGTATTCAAAGTAAAACCAACTTACAAAGTCTCTTAAGGATAACTCATTTACTGATTTTTTCAAAATTTGTGAGTCTCCAAGGTAGGCCCCATATTTAGAACCATCTTGGCAGAACCCTTTTCCTGAGTCTCCAAGGTAGTTATTTAAACCATCAAGGCAGAACTCATTTACTGATTTTTCAAAATTTGTGAGTCTCCAAGGTAGGCCCCATATTTAGAACCATCTTGGCAGAACCCTTTTCCTGAGTCTCCAAGGTAGTTATTTAAACCATCAAGGCAGAACTCATTTACTGATTTTTTCAAAATTTGTGAGTCTCCAAGGTAGGCCCCATATTTAGAACCATCTTGGCAGAACCCTTTTCCTGAGTCTCCAAGGTAGTTATTTAAACCATCAAGGCAGAACTCATTTACTGATTTTTTCAAAATTTGTGAGTCTCCAAGGTAAAACTTGTATTCTGGCTCATCAAGGTATAACTTGTTCAGTGGGTATTGTCTTGATAACTCACAATGAGTACTATTGCTGTAAAACTCTTTTTCAGGATTTTGCTGGTCTCCAAGGTATAACTCTTTGGTTGGGTCATCAAGGACCAACTCGTTCTGTGGGTCTTGGTCGCTCATAAGGTCTTCAACCAAGCCAACAATTTCGCCCCAAGTTGTAGCAAAAGCAGTATTTTCATTTCGTATTTCAGACACAATTTCCTGTGAGAGAAAATAATAATGTATTAATTAAGTTATTTAATTATTAAATGAGTATGCTTCAATCAAAGTTTGAAAATAGGAAAATAAAAAATCTTACCTCAATAGATAAGAGGTTTGAATCCAGTTCATCAACTTGAAGGTTTAGTTCCATAGAAGACAGAGAGTTCCAAGGAACACCAAAGTCATCCCACTCAAGGTCTTCAACCAAGCCAACAATTTTCCCCCA
>NW_028222806.1:0-25000 GCF_056783735.1 Eptatretus burgeri | reverse complement strand
GCGTGGGTGTATTCCCATATCTGTGGTAAAGTGTGGCTGTATTCCCATATCTGTGGTAAAGTGTGGGTGTATTCCCATATCTGTGGTAAAGTGTGGGTGTATTCCTGTTTCTGTGGTAAAGTGTGGGTGTATTCCCCTTTCTGTGGTAAAGTGTGGGTGTATTCCCGTTTCTGTGGTAAAGTGTGGGTGTATTTCCGTTTCTGTGGTAAAGTGTGGTTGTATTCCCATATCTGTGGTAAAGTGTGGGTGTATTCCCGTTTCTGTGGTAAAGTGTGGGTGTATTCCTGTTTCTGTGGTAAAGCGTGGGTGTATTCCTGTTTCTGTGGTAAAGTGTGGGTGTATTCCCATATCTGTGGTAAAGTGTGGGTGTATTCCCATATCTGTGGTAAAGTGTGGGTGTATTCCCATATCTGTGGTAAAGTGTGGGTGTATTCCCATATCTGTGGTAAAGTGTGGGTGTATTCCCATATCTGTGGTAAAGTGTGGGTGTATTCCCATATCTGTGGTAAAGTGTGGGTGTATTCCCATATCTGTGGTAAAGTGTGGGTGTATTCCCATATCTGTGGTAAAGTGTGGGTGTATTCCCGTTTCTGTGGTAAAGTGTGGGTGTATTCCCATATCTGTGGTAAAGTGTGGGTGTATTCCTGTTTCTGTGGTAAAGTGTGGGTGTATTCCCATATCTGTGGTAAAGTGTGGGTGTATTCCTGTTTCTGTGGTAAAGTGTGGGTGTATTCCTGTTTCTGTGGTAAAGTGTGGGTGTATTCCCATATCTGTGGTAAAGTGTGGGTGTATTCCCATATCTGTGGTAAAGTGTGGGTGTATTCCTGTTTCTGTGGTAAAGTGTGGGTGTATTCCCGTTTCTGTGGTAAAGTGTGGGTGTATTCCCGTTTCTATGGTAAAGTGTGGGTGTATTCCCATATCTGTGGTAAAGTGTGGGTGTATTCCCATATCTGTGGTAAAGTGTGGGTGTATTCCCATATCTGTGGTAAAGTGTGGGTGTATTCCCATATCTGTGGTAAAGTGTGGGTGTATTCCCATATCTGTGGTAAAGTGTGGGTGTATTCCCATATCTGTGGTAAAGTGTGGGTGTATTCCCGTTTCTATGGTAAAGTGTGGGTGTATTCCCATATCTGTGGTAAAGCGTGGGTGTATTCCTGTTTCTGTGGTAAAGTGTGGGTGTATTCCCATATCTGTGGTAAAGTGTGGGTGTATTCCCATATCTGTGGTAAAGTGTGGGTGTATTCCTGTTTCTGTGGTAAAGTGTGGGTGTATTCCCCTTTCTGTGGTAAAGTGTGGGTGTATTCCCGTTTCTGTGGTAAAGTGTGGGTGTATTCCTGTTTCTGTGGTAAAGTGTGGGTGTATTCCCATATCTGTGGTAAAGTGTGGGTGTATTCCCATATCTGTGGTAAAGTGTGGGTGTATTCCCATATCTGTGGTAAAGTGTGGGTGTATTCCCATATCTGTGGTAAAGTGTGGGTGTATTCCTGTTTCTGTGGTAAAGTGTGGGTGTATTCCCCTTTCTGTGGTAAAGTGTGGGTGTATTCCCGTTTCTGTGGTAAAGTGTGGGTGTATTCCTGTTTCTGTGGTAAAGTGTGGGTGTATTCCTGTTTCTGTGGTAAAGTGTGGGTGTATTCCCGTTTCTGTGGTAAAGTGTGGGTGTATTCCCGTTTCTGTGGTAAAGTGTGGGTGTATTCCCGTTTCTGTGGTAAAGTGTGGGTGTATTCCCGTTTCTGTGGTAAAGTGTGGGTGTATTCCCGTTTCTGTGGTAAAGTGTGGGTGTATTCCCATATCTGTGGTAAAGTGTGGGTGTATTCCCATATCTGTGGTAAAGTGTGGGTGTATTCCTGTTTCTGTGGTAAAGTGTGGGTGTATTCCCATATCTGTGGTAAAGTGTGGGTGCATTCCCGTTTCTGTGGTAAAGTGTGGGTGTATTCCCATATCTGTGGTAAAGTGTGAGTGTATTTCCGTTTCTGTGGTAAAGTGTGGGTGTATTCCCATATCTGTGGTAAAGCGTGGGTGTATTCCCATATCTGTGGTAAAGTGTGGGTGTATTCCCGTTTCTATGGTAAAGTGTGGGTGTATTCCCATATCTGTGGTAAAGCGTGGGTGTATTCCCATATCTGTGGTAAAGTGTGGGTGTATTCCCATATCTGTGGTAAAGCGTGGGTGTATTCCCATATCTGTGGTAAAGTGTGGGTGTATTCCCGTTTCTATGGTAAAGTGTGGGTGTATTCCCATATCTGTGGTAAAGCGTGGGTGTATTCCCATATCTGTGGTAAAGTGTGGGTGTATTCCTGTTTCTGTGGTAAAGCGTGGGTGTATTCCCATATCTGTGGTAAAGTGTGGGTGTATTCCCATATCTGTGGTAAAGTGTGGGTGTATTCCCATATCTGTGGTAAAGTGTGGGTGTATTCCCATATCTGTGGTAAAGTGTGGGTGTATTCCCGTTTCTATGGTAAAGTGTGGGTGTATTCCTGTTTCTGTGGTAAAGTGTGGGTGTATTCCCCTTTCTGTGGTAAAGTGTGGGTGTATTCCTGTTTCTGTGGTAAAGTGTGGGTGTATTCCCATATCTGTGGTAAAGTGTGGGTGTATTCCCATATCTGTGGTAAAGTGTGGGTGTATTCCCATATCTGTGGTAAAGTGTGGGTGTATTCCCATATCTGTGGTAAAGTGTGGGTGTATTCCTGTTTCTGTGGTAAAGTGTGGGTGTATTCCCCTTTCTGTGGTAAAGTGTGGGTGTATTCCCATTTCTTTGGTAAAGTGTGGGTGTATTCCTGTTTCTGTGGTAAAGTGTGGGTGTATTCCTGTTTCTGTGGTAAAGTGTGGGTGTATTCCCGTTTCTGTGGTAAAGTGTGGGTGTATTCCCGTTTCTGTGGTAAAGTGTGGGTGTATTCCCGTTTCTGTGGTAAAGTGTGGGTGTATTCCCGTTTCTGTGGTAAAGTGTGGGTGTATTCCCGTTTCTGTGGTAAAGTGTGGGTGTATTCCCATATCTGTGGTAAAGTGTGGGTGTATTCCCATATCTGTGGTAAAGTGTGGGTGTATTCCTGTTTCTGTGGTAAAGTGTGGGTGTATTCCCATATCTGTGGTAAAGTGTGGGTGCATTCCCGTTTCTGTGGTAAAGTGTGGGTGTATTCCCATATCTGTGGTAAAGTGTGAGTGTATTTCCGTTTCTGTGGTAAAGTGTGGGTGTATTCCCATATCTGTGGTAAAGCGTGGGTGTATTCCCATATCTGTGGTAAAGTGTGGGTGTATTCCCATATCTGTGGTAAAGTGTGGATGTATTTCTGTTTCTGTGGTAAAGTGTGGATGTATTTCCGTTTCTGTGGTCAAGTGTGGATGTATTTCCGTTTCTGTGGTAAAGTGTGGATGTATTTCCGTTTCTGTGGTAAAGTGTGGGTGTATTCCAGTTTCTATGGTAAAGTGTGGGTGTATTCCCATATCTGTGGAAAAGTGTGGGTGTATTCCCATTTCTATGGTAAAGTGTGGGTGTATTTCCGTTTCTGTGGTAAAGTGTGGGTGTATTCCCATATCTGTGGTAAAGTGTGGGTGTATTCCAGTTTCTATGGTAAAGTGTGGGTGTATTCCCATATCTGTGGAAAAGTGTGGGTGTATTCCCATTTCTATGGTAAAGTGTGGGTGTATTTCCGTTTCTGTGGTAAAGTGTGGGTGTATTCCTGTTTCTGTGGTAAAGTGTGGGTGTATTCCTGTTTCTGTGGTAAAGTGTGGGTGTATTCCCATATCTGTGGTAAAGTGTGGGTGTATTCCCATATCTGTGGTAAAGTGTGGGTGTATTCCCATATCTGTGGTAAAGTGTGGGTGTATTCCCATATCTGTGGTAAAGTGTGGGTGTATTCCCATATCTGTGGTAAAGTGTGGGTGTATTCCCATTTCTATGGTAAAGTGTGGGTGTATTCCCATATCTGTGGTAAAGCGTGGGTGTATTCCCATATCTGTGGTAAAGTGTGGGTGTATTCCCATATCTGTGGTAAAGTGTGGGTGTATTCCCGTTTCTATGGTAAAGTGTGGGTGTATTCCCATATCTGTGGTAAAGCGTGGGTGTATTCCTGTTTCTGTGGTAAAGTGTGTGTATTCCTGTTTCTGTGGTAAAGTGTGGGTGTATTCCCATATCTGTGGTAAAGCGTGTGTGTATTCCTGTTTCTGTGGTAAAGTGTGTGTATTCCTGTTTCTGTGGTAAAGTGTGGGTGTATAACCATATCTGTGGTAAAGTGTGGGTGTATTCCCATATCTGTGGTAAAGCGTGGGTGTATTCCTGTTTCTGTGGTAAAGCGTGGGTGTATTCCCGTTTCTGTGGTAAAGTGTGGGTGTATTCCTGTTTCTGTGGTAAAGTGTGGGTGTATTCCCATATCTGTGGTAAAGTGTGGGTGTATTCCCATATCTGTGGTAAAGTGTGGGTGTATTCCCATATCTGTGGTAAAGTGTGGGTGTATTCCCATTTCTATGGAAAAGTGTGGGTGTATTCCAGTTTCTATGGTAAAGTGTGGGTGTATTCCCATATCTGTGGAAAAGTGTGGGTGTATTCCCATTTCTATGGTAAAGTGTGGGTGTATTTCCGTTTCTGTGGTAAAGTGTGGGTGTATTCCTGTTTCTGTGGTAAAGTGTGGGTGTATTCCCATATCTGTGGTAAAGTGTGGGTGTATTCCCATATCTGTGGTAAAGTGTGGGTGTATTCCCATATCTGTGGTAAAGTGTGGGTGTATTCCCATATCTGTGGTAAAGTGTGGGTGTATTCCCATATCTGTGGTAAAGTGTGGGTGTATTCCCATTTCTGTGGTAAAGTGTGGGTGTATTCCCATATCTGTGGTAAAGTGTGGGTGTATTCCCATATCTGTGGTAAAGTGTGGGTGTATTCCCATATCTGTGGTAAAGTGTGGGTGTATTCCCATATCTGTGGTAAAGTGTGGGTGTATTCCCATATCTGTGGTAAAGTGTGGGTGTATTCCCATATCTGTGGTAAAGTGTGGGTGTATTCCCATATCTGTGGTAAAGTGTGGGTGTATTCCCGTTTATGTGGTAAAGTGTGGGTGTATTTCCGTTTATGTGGTAAAGTGTGGGTGTATTCCCGTTATGTGGTAAAGTGTGGGTGTATTTCCGTTTCTGTGGTAAAGTGTGGGTGTATTCCCGTTTGTGTGCTAAATTGTGGGTGTATTCCCGTTTCTGTGGTAAAGTGTGGATGTACTCCCGTTTTTGTGGTAAAGTGTGGTTGAATTTCCGTTTCTGTGGTAAAGTGTGGGTGTATTTCCGTTTCTGTGGTAAAGTGTGGGTGTATTTCCGTTTCTGTGGTAAAGTGTGGATGTATTTCCGTTTCTGTGGTAAAGTGTGGGTGTAATCCCATTTCTGTGGTAAAGTGGGTGTATTTCCGTTTCTGTGGAAAAGCGTGGGTGTATTCCCATATCTGTGGTAAAGTGTGGCTGTATTCCCATATCTGTGGTAAAGTGTGGGTGTATTTCTGTTTCTGTGGTAAAGTGTGGATGTATTTCCGTTTCTGTGGAAAAGTGTGGGTGTATTTCCGTTTCTGTGGTAAAGTGTGGGTGTATTCCCATTTGTGTGGTAAAGTGTGGGTGTATTTCCGTTTCTGTGGTAAAGTGTGGATGTATTTCTGTTTCTGTGGTAAAGTGTGGATGTATTTCCGTTTCTGTGGTCAAGTGTGGATGTATTTCCGTTTCTGTGGTAAAGTGTGGATGTATTTCCGTTTCTGTGGTAAAGTGTGGGTGTATTCCAGTTTCTATGGTAAAGTGTGGGTGTATTCCCATATCTGTGGAAAAGTGTGGGTGTATTCCCATTTCTATGGTAAAGTGTGGGTGTATTTCCGTTTCTGTGGTAAAGTGTGGGTGTATTCCCATATCTGTGGTAAAGTGTGGGTGTATTCCTGTTTCTGTGGTAAAGTGTGGGTGTATTCCCATATCTGTGGTAAAGTGTGGGTGTATTCCCATATCTGTGGTAAAGTGTGGGTGTATTCCCATATCTGTGGTAAAGTGTGGGTGTATTCCCATATCTGTGGTAAAGTGTGGGTGTATTCCCATATCTGTGGTAAAGTGTGGGTGTATTCCCATTTCTATGGTAAAGTGTGGGTGTATTCCCATATCTGTGGTAAAGTGTGGGTGTATTCCCATATCTGTGGTAAAGTGTGGGTGTATTCCCATATCTGTGGTAAAGTGTGGGTGTATTCCCGTTTCTATGGTAAAGTGTGGGTGTATTCCCATATCTGTGGTAAAGCGTGGGTGTATTCCTGTTTCTGTGGTAAAGTGTGGGTGTATTCCCATATCTGTGGTAAAGTGTGGGTGTATTCCTGTTTCTGTGGTAAAGTGTGGGTGTATTCCTGTTTCTGTGGTAAAGTGTGGGTGTATTCCCATATCTGTGGTAAAGTGTGGGTGTATTCCCATATCTGTGGTAAAGTGTGGGTGTATTCCTGTTTCTGTGGTAAAGTGTGGGTGTATTCCCGTTTCTGTGGTAAAGTGTGGGTGTATTCCTGTTTCTGTGGTAAAGTGTGGGTGTATTCCCATATCTGTGGTAAAGTGTGGGTGTATTCCCATATCTGTGGTAAAGTGTGGGTGTATTCCCATATCTGTGGTAAAGTGTGGGTGTATTCCCCTTTCTGTGGTAAAGTGTGGGTGTATTCCTGTTTCTGTGGTAAAGTGTGGGTGTATTCCCATATCTGTGGAAAAGTGTGGGTGTATTCCCATTTCTATGGTAAAGTGTGGGTGTATTTCCGTTTCTGTGGTAAAGTGTGGGTGTATTCCTGTTTCTGTGGTAAAGTGTGGGTGTATTCCTGTTTCTGTGGTAAAGTGTGGGTGTATTCCCATATCTGTGGTAAAGTGTGGGTGTATTCCCATATCTGTGGTAAAGTGTGGGTGTATTCCCATATCTGTGGTAAAGTGTGGGTGTATTCCCATATCTGTGGTAAAGTGTGGGTGTATTCCCATATCTGTGGTAAAGTGTGGGTGTATTCCCATATCTGTGGTAAAGTGTGGGTGTATTCCCATATCTGTGGTAAAGTGTGGGTGTATTCCCGTTTCTGTGGTAAAGTGTGGGTGTATTCCCGTTTCTGTGGTAAAGTGTGGGTGTATTCCCGTTTCTGTGGTAAAGTGTGGGTGTATTCCCATATCTGTGGTAAAGTGTGGGTGTATTCCCATATCTGTGGTAAAGTGTGGGTGTATTCCTGTTTCTGTGGTAAAGTGTGGGTGTATTCCCATATCTGTGGTAAAGTGTGGGTGCATTCCCGTTTCTGTGGTAAAGTGTGGGTGTATTCCCATATCTGTGGTAAAGTGTGAGTGTATTTCCGTTTCTGTGGTAAAGTGTGGGTGTATTCCCATATCTGTGGTAAAGCGTGGGTGTATTCCCATATCTGTGGTAAAGTGTGGGTGTATTCCCATATCTGTGGTAAAGTGTGGATGTATTTCTGTTTCTGTGGTAAAGTGTGGATGTATTTCCGTTTCTGTGGTCAAGTGTGGATGTATTTCCGTTTCTGTGGTAAAGTGTGGATGTATTTCCGTTTCTGTGGTAAAGTGTGGGTGTATTCCAGTTTCTATGGTAAAGTGTGGGTGTATTCCCATATCTGTGGAAAAGTGTGGGTGTATTCCCATTTCTATGGTAAAGTGTGGGTGTATTTCCGTTTCTGTGGTAAAGTGTGGGTGTATTCCCATATCTGTGGTAAAGTGTGGGTGTATTCCAGTTTCTATGGTAAAGTGTGGGTGTATTCCCATATCTGTGGAAAAGTGTGGGTGTATTCCCATTTCTATGGTAAAGTGTGGGTGTATTTCCGTTTCTGTGGTAAAGTGTGGGTGTATTCCTGTTTCTGTGGTAAAGTGTGGGTGTATTCCTGTTTCTGTGGTAAAGTGTGGGTGTATTCCCATATCTGTGGTAAAGTGTGGGTGTATTCCCATATCTGTGGTAAAGTGTGGGTGTATTCCCATATCTGTGGTAAAGTGTGGGTGTATTCCCATATCTGTGGTAAAGTGTGGGTGTATTCCCATATCTGTGGTAAAGTGTGGGTGTATTCCCATTTCTATGGTAAAGTGTGGGTGTATTCCCATATCTGTGGTAAAGCGTGGGTGTATTCCCATATCTGTGGTAAAGTGTGGGTGTATTCCCATATCTGTGGTAAAGTGTGGGTGTATTCCCGTTTCTATGGTAAAGTGTGGGTGTATTCCCATATCTGTGGTAAAGCGTGGGTGTATTCCTGTTTCTGTGGTAAAGTGTGGGTGTATTCCCATATCTGTGGTAAAGCGTGTGTGTATTCCTGTTTCTGTGGTAAAGTGTGTGTATTCCTGTTTCTGTGGTAAAGTGTGGGTGTATAACCATATCTGTGGTAAAGTGTGGGTGTATTCCCATATCTGTGGTAAAGCGTGGGTGTATTCCTGTTTCTGTGGTAAAGCGTGGGTGTATTCCCGTTTCTGTGGTAAAGCGTGTGTATTCCTGTTTCTGTGGTAAAGTGTGGGTGTATAACCATATCTGTGGTAAAGTGTGGGTGTATTCCCATATCTGTGGTAAAGTGTGGGTGTATTCCCATATCTGTGGTAAAGTGTGGGTGTATTCCCATTTCTATGGAAAAGTGTGGGTGTATTCCAGTTTCTATGGTAAAGTGTGGGTGTATTCCCATATCTGTGGAAAAGTGTGGGTGTATTCCCATTTCTATGGTAAAGCGTGGGTGTATTTCCGTTTCTGTGGTAAAGTGTGGGTGCATTCCTGTTTCTGTGGTAAAGTGTGGGTGTATTCCCATATCTGTGGTAAAGTGTGGGTGTATTCCCATATCTGTGGTAAAGTGTGGGTGTATTCCCATATCTGTGGTAAAGTGTGGGTGTATTCCCATATCTGTGGTAAAGTGTGGGTGTATTCCCATATCTGTGGTAAAGTGTGGGTGTATTCCCATTTCTATGGTAAAGTGTGGGTGTATTCCCATATCTGTGGTAAAGCGTGGGTGTATTCCCATATCTGTGGTAAAGTGTGGGTGTATTCCCATATCTGTGGTAAAGTGTGGGTGTATTCCCATATCTGTGGTAAAGAGTGGGTGTATTCCCATATCTGTGGTAAAGTGTGGGTGTATTCCCATATCTGTGGTAAAGTGTGGGTGTATTCCCATATCTGTGGTAAAGTGTGGGTGTATTCCCGTTTATGTGGTAAAGTGTGGGTGTATTTCCGTTTATGTGGTAAAGTGTGGGTGTATTCCCGTTATGTGGTAAAGTGTGGGTGTATTTCCGTTTCTGTGGTAAAGTGTGGGTGTATTCCCGTTTGTGTGGTAAAGTGTGGGTGTATTCCCGTTTCTGTGGTAAAGTGTGGATGTCATCCCGTTTTTGTGGTAAAGTGTGGGTGTATTTCCGTTTCTGTGGTAAAGTGTGGGTGTATTTCCGTTTCTGTGGTAAAGTGTGGGTGTATTTCCGTTTCTGTGGTAAAGTGTGGATGTATTTCCGTTTCTGTGGTAAAGTGTGGGTGTAATCCCATTTCTGTGGTAAAGTGGGTGTATTTCCGTTTCTGTGGAAAAGCGTGGGTGTATTCCCATATCTGTGGTAAAGTGTGGCTGTATTCCCATATCTGTGGTAAAGTGTGGGTGTATTTCTGTTTCTGTGGTAAAGTGTGGATGTATTTCCGTTTCTGTGGCAAAGTGTGGGTGTATTTCCGTTTCTGTGGTAAAGTGTGGGTGTATTCCCATTTGTGTGGTAAAGTGTGGGTGTATTTCCGTTTCTGTGGTAAAGTGTGGATGTATTTCTGTTTCTGTGGTAAAGTGTGGATGTATTTCCGTTTCTGTGGTCAAGTGTGGATGTATTTCCGTTTCTGTGGTAAAGTGTGGATGTATTTCCGTTTCTGTGGTAAAGTGTGGGTGTATTCCAGTTTCTATGGTAAAGTGTGGGTGTATTCCCATATCTGTGGAAAAGTGTGGGTGTATTCCCATTTCTATGGTAAAGTGTGGGTGTATTTCCGTTTCTGTGGTAAAGTGTGGGTGTATTCCCATATCTGTGGTAAAGTGTGGGTGTATTCCAGTTTCTATGGTAAAGTGTGGGTGTATTCCCATATCTGTGGAAAAGTGTGGGTGTATTCCCATTTCTATGGTAAAGTGTGGGTGTATTTCCGTTTCTGTGGTAAAGTGTGGGTGTATTCCTGTTTCTGTGGTAAAGTGTGGGTGTATTCCTGTTTCTGTGGTAAAGTGTGGGTGTATTCCCATATCTGTGGTAAAGTGTGGGTGTATTCCCATATCTGTGGTAAAGTGTGGGTGTATTCCCATATCTGTGGTAAAGTGTGGGTGTATTCCCATATCTGTGGTAAAGTGTGGGTGTATTCCCATATCTGTGGTAAAGTGTGGGTGTATTCCCATTTCTATGGTAAAGTGTGGGTGTATTCCCATATCTGTGGTAAAGCGTGGGTGTATTCCCATATCTGTGGTAAAGTGTGGGTGTATTCCCATATCTGTGGTAAAGTGTGGGTGTATTCCCGTTTCTATGGTAAAGTGTGGGTGTATTCCCATATCTGTGGTAAAGCGTGGGTGTATTCCTGTTTCTGTGGTAAAGTGTGGGTGTATTCCCATATCTGTGGTAAAGCGTGTGTGTATTCCTGTTTCTGTGGTAAAGTGTGTGTATTCCTGTTTCTGTGGTAAAGTGTGGGTGTATAACCATATCTGTGGTAAAGTGTGGGTGTATTCCCATATCTGTGGTAAAGCGTGGGTGTATTCCTGTTTCTGTGGTAAAGCGTGGGTGTATTCCCGTTTCTGTGGTAAAGCGTGTGTATTCCTGTTTCTGTGGTAAAGTGTGGGTGTATAACCATATCTGTGGTAAAGTGTGGGTGTATTCCCATATCTGTGGTAAAGTGTGGGTGTATTCCCATATCTGTGGTAAAGTGTGGGTGTATTCCCATTTCTATGGAAAAGTGTGGGTGTATTCCAGTTTCTATGGTAAAGTGTGGGTGTATTCCCATATCTGTGGAAAAGTGTGGGTGTATTCCCATTTCTATGGTAAAGTGTGGGTGTATTTCCGTTTCTGTGGTAAAGTGTGGGTGTATTCCTGTTTCTGTGGTAAAGTGTGGGTGTATTCCTGTTTCTGTGGTAAAGTGTGGGTGTATTCCCATATCTGTGGTAAAGTGTGGGTGTATTCCCATATCTGTGGTAAAGTGTGGGTGTATTCCCATATCTGTGGTAAAGTGTGGGTGTATTCCCATATCTGTGGTAAAGTGTGGGTGTATTCCCATATCTGTGGTAAAGTGTGGGTGTATTCCCATTTCTATGGTAAAGTGTGGGTGTATTCCCATATCTGTGGTAAAGCGTGGGTGTATTCCCATATCTGTGGTAAAGTGTGGGTGTATTCCCATATCTGTGGTAAAGTGTGGGTGTATTCCCATATCTGTGGTAAAGAGTGGGTGTATTCCCATATCTGTGGTAAAGTGTGGGTGTATTCCCATATCTGTGGTAAAGTGTGGGTGTATTCCCATATCTGTGGTAAAGTGTGGGTGTATTCCCGTTTATGTGTTAAAGTGTGGGTGTATTTCCGTTTCTGTGGTAAAGTGTGGGTGTATTCCCGTTTATGTGGTAAAGTGTGGGTGTATTTCCGTTTATGTGGTAAAGTGTGGGTGTATTCCCGTTATGTGGTAAAGTGTGGGTGTATTTCCGTTTCTGTGGTAAAGTGTGGGTGTATTCCCGTTTGTGTGGTAAAGTGTGGGTGTATTCCCGTTTCTGTGGTAAAGTGTGGGTGTATTCCCATATCTGTGGTAAAGTGTGGGTGTATTTCCGTTTCTGTGGTAAAGTGTGGGTGTATTTCCGTTTCTGTGGTAAAGTGTGGATGTATTTCCGTTTCTGTGGTAAAGTGTGGATGTAATCCCATTTCTGTGGTAAAGTGGGTGCATTCCCGTTTCTGTGGTAAAGTGTGGATGTGTTCCCGTTTCTATGGTAAAGTGTGGGTGTATTCCTGTTTCTGTGGTAAAGTGTGGGTGTATTTCCCGTTTCTGTGGTAAAGTGTGGGTGTATTTCCCATTTCTGTGGTAAAGTGTGGGTGTATTTCCCATTTCTGTGGTAAAGTGTGGGTGTATTTCCGTTTCTGTGGTAAAGTGTGGGTGTATTCCCATATCTGTGGTAAAGCGTGGGTGTATTCCCATATCTGTGGTAAAGTGTGGGTGTATTCCCATATCTGTGGTAAAGTGTGGATGTATTTCCGTTTCTGTGGTAAAGTGTGGATGTATTTCCGTTTCTGTGGAAAAGTGTGGGTGTATTCCCATTTCTATGGTAAAGTGTGGGTGTATTTCCGTTTCTGTGGTAAAGTGTGGGTGTATTCCCATTTCTGTGGTAAAGTGTGGGTGTATTTCCGTTTCTGTGGTAAAGTGTGGGTGTATTCCGTTTCTGTGGTAAAGTGTGGGTGTATTTCCGTTTCTGTGGTAAAGTGTGGGTGTATTCCCGTTTCTATGGTAAAGCGTGGATGTATTTCCATTTCTGTGGTAAAGTGTGGGTGTAATCCCATTTCTGTGGTAAAGTGTGGGTGTAATCCCATTTCTGTGGTAAAGTGTGGGTGTATTCCTGTTTCTGTGGTAAAGTGTGGGTGTATTCCCGTTTCTGTGGTAAAGAGTGGGTGTATTCCCATATCTGTGGTAAAGTGTGGGTGTATTCCCATATCTGTGGTAAAGTGTGGGTGTATTCCCATATCTGTGGTAAAGTGTGGGTGTATTCCCATATCTGTGGTAAAGTGTGGGTGTATTCCTGTTTCTGTGGTAAAGTGTGGGTGTATTCCCATTTCTGTGGTAAAGTGTGGGTATATTCCCATTTCTGTGGTAAAGTGTGGGTGTATTCCTGTTTCTGTGGTAAAGTGTGGGTGTATTCCTGTTTCTGTGGTAAAGTGTGGGTGTATTCCCGTTTCTGTGGTAAAGTGTGGGTGTATTCCCGTTTCTGTGGTAAAGTGTGGGTGTATTCCCATTTCTGTGGTAAAGTGTGGGTGTATTCCCGTTTCTGTGGTAAAGTGTGGATGTAATCCCGTTTTTGTGGTAAAGTGTGGGTGTATTTCCGTTTCTGTGGTAAAGTGTGGGTGTATTTCCGTTTCTGTGGTAAAGTGTGGGTGTATTTCCGTTTCTGTGGTAAAGTGTGGATGTATTTCCGTTTCTGTGGTAAAGTGTGGGTGTATTCCCGTTTCTGTGGTAAAGTGTGGGTGTATTCCCATGTCTGTGGTAAAGTGTGGGTGTATTCCCATATCTGTGGTAAAGTGTGGGTGTATTCCTGTTTCTGTGGTAAAGTGTGGGTGTATTCCCATATCTGTGGTAAAGTGTGGGTGCATTCCCGTTTCTGTGGTAAAGTGTGGGTGTATTCCCATATCTGTGGTAAAGTGTGGGTGTATTTCCGTTTCTGTGGTAAAGTGTGGGTGTATTCCCATATCTGTGGTAAAGCGTGGGTGTATTCCCATATCTGTGGTAAAGTGTGGGTGTATTCCCATATCTGTGGTAAAGTGTGGATGTATTTCTGTTTCTGTGGTAAAGTGTGGATGTATTTCCGTTTCTGTGGTCAAGTGTGGATGTATTTCCGTTTCTGTGGTAAAGTGTGGATGTATTTCCGTTTCTGTGGTAAAGTGTGGGTGTATTCCAGTTTCTATGGTAAAGTGTGGGTGTATTCCCATATCTGTGGAAAAGTGTGGGTGTATTCCCATTTCTATGGTAAAGTGTGGGTGTATTTCCGTTTCTGTGGTAAAGTGTGGGTGTATTCCCATATCTGTGGTAAAGTGTGGGTGTATTCCAGTTTCTATGGTAAAGTGTGGGTGTATTCCCATATCTGTGGAAAAGTGTGGGTGTATTCCCATTTCTATGGTAAAGTGTGGGTGTATTTCCGTTTCTGTGGTAAAGTGTGGGTGTATTCCTGTTTCTGTGGTAAAGTGTGGGTGTATTCCTGTTTCTGTGGTAAAGTGTGGGTGTATTCCCATATCTGTGGTAAAGTGTGGGTGTATTCCCATATCTGTGGTAAAGTGTGGGTGTATTCCCATATCTGTGGTAAAGTGTGGGTGTATTCCCATATCTGTGGTAAAGTGTGGGTGTATTCCCATATCTGTGGTAAAGTGTGGGTGTATTCCCATTTCTATGGTAAAGTGTGGGTGTATTCCCATATCTGTGGTAAAGCGTGGGTGTATTCCCATATCTGTGGTAAAGTGTGGGTGTATTCCCATATCTGTGGTAAAGTGTGGGTGTATTCCCGTTTCTATGGTAAAGTGTGGGTGTATTCCCATATCTGTGGTAAAGCGTGGGTGTATTCCTGTTTCTGTGGTAAAGTGTGGGTGTATTCCCATATCTGTGGTAAAGCGTGTGTGTATTCCTGTTTCTGTGGTAAAGTGTGTGTATTCCTGTTTCTGTGGTAAAGTGTGGGTGTATAACCATATCTGTGGTAAAGTGTGGGTGTATTCCCATATCTGTGGTAAAGCGTGGGTGTATTCCTGTTTCTGTGGTAAAGCGTGGGTGTATTCCCGTTTCTGTGGTGAAGCGTGTGTATTCCTGTTTCTGTGGTAAAGTGTGGGTGTATAACCATATCTGTGGTAAAGTGTGGGTGTATTCCCATATCTGTGGTAAAGTGTGGGTGTATTCCCATATCTGTGGTAAAGTGTGGGTGTATTCCCATTTCTATGGAAAAGTGTGGGTGTATTCCAGTTTCTATGGTAAAGTGTGGGTGTATTCCCATATCTGTGGAAAAGTGTGGGTGTATTCCCATTTCTATGGTAAAGTGTGGGTGTATTTCCGTTTCTGTGGTAAAGTGTGGGTGTATTCCTGTTTCTGTGGTAAAGTGTGGGTGTATTCCTGTTTCTGTGGTAAAGTGTGGGTGTATTCCCATATCTGTGGTAAAGTGTGGGTGTATTCCCATATCTGTGGTAAAGTGTGGGTGTATTCCCATATCTGTGGTAAAGTGTGGGTGTATTCCCATATCTGTGGTAAAGTGTGGGTGTATTCCCATATCTGTGGTAAAGTGTGGGTGTATTCCCATTTCTATGGTAAAGTGTGGGTGTATTCCCATATCTGTGGTAAAGCGTGGGTGTATTCCCATATCTGTGGTAAAGTGTGGGTGTATTCCCATATCTGTGGTAAAGTGTGGGTGTATTCCCGTTTCTATGGTAAAGTGTGGGTGTATTCCCATATCTGTGGTAAAGCGTGGGTGTATTCCTGTTTCTGTGGTAAAGTGTGGGTGTATTCCCATATCTGTGGTAAAGCGTGTGTGTATTCCTGTTTCTGTGGTAAAGTGTGGGTGTATTCCCGTTTCTGTGGTAAAGTGTGGGTGTATTCCTGTTTCTGTGGTAAAGTGTGGGTGTATTCCTGTTTCTGTGGTAAAGTGTGGGTGTATTCCTGTTTCTGTGGTAAAGTGTGGGTGTATTCCCATATCTGTGGTAAAGAGTGGGTGTATTCCCGTTTCTGTGGTAAAGTGTGGGTGTATTCCCATATCTGTGGTAAAGTGTGGGTGTATTCCCATATCTGTGGTAAAGTGTGGGTGTATTCCCATATCTGTGGTAAAGCGTGGGTGTATTCCTGTTTCTGTGGTAAAGTGTGGGTGTATTCCCGTTTCTGTGGTAAAGCGTGTGTATTCCT
The DNA here is from genome assembly GCF_056783735.1 of Eptatretus burgeri. Classification (NCBI taxonomy): domain Eukaryota; kingdom Metazoa; phylum Chordata; class Myxini; order Myxiniformes; family Myxinidae; genus Eptatretus; species Eptatretus burgeri. The sequence goes on along the minus strand of NW_028222806.1, from coordinate 9,469 downwards.
GTTTCTGTGGTAAAGTGTGGGTGTATAACCATATCTGTGGTAAAGTGTGGGTGTATTCCCATATCTGTGGTAAAGTGTGGGTGTATTCCCATATCTGTGGTAAAGCGTGGGTGTATTCCTGTTTCTGTGGTAAAGTGTGGGTGTATTCCCATATCTGTGGTAAAGCGTTGGTGTATTCCTGTTTCTGTGGTAAAGTGTGGGTGTATTCCCATATCTATGGTAAAGTGTGGGTGTATTCCTGTTTCTGTGGTAAAGTGTGGGTGTATTCCCATATCTGTGGTAAAGCGTGGGTGTATTCCCGTTTCTGTGGTAAAGTGTGGGTGTAATCCCATTTCTGTGGTAAAGTGGGTGTATTCCCGTTTCTGTGGTAAAGTGTGGGTGTATTCCCGTTTCTGTGGTAAAGTGTGGGTGTATTCCCGTTTCTGTGGTAAAGTGTGGGTGTATTCCCGTTTCTGTGGTAAAGTGTGGGTGTATTCCCGTTTCTGTGGTAAAGTGTGGGTGTATTCCCGTTTCTGTGGTAAAGTGTGGGTGTATTCCCATATCTGTGGTAAAGTGTGGGTGTATTCCCATATCTGTGGTAAAGTGTGGGTGTATTCCTGTTTCTGTGGTAAAGTGTGGGTGTATTCCCATATCTGTGGTAAAGTGTGGGTGCATTCCCGTTTCTGTGGTAAAGTGTGGGTGTATTCCTGTTTCTGTGGTAAAGTGTGGGTGTATTCCCATATCTGTGGTAAAGAGTGGGTGTATTCCCGTTTCTGTGGTAAAGTGTGGGTGTATTCCCATATCTGTGGTAAAGTGTGGGTGTATAACCATATCTGTGGTAAAGTGTGGGTGTATTCCCATATCTGTGGTAAAGCGTGGGTGTATTCCTGTTTCTGTGGTAAAGTGTGGGTGTATTCCCGTTTCTGTGGTAAAGCGTGTGTATTCCTGTTTCTGTGGTAAAGTGTGGGTGTATAACCATATCTGTGGTAAAGTGTGGGTGTATTCCCATATCTGTGGTAAAGTGTGGGTGTATTCCCATATCTGTGGTAAAGCGTGGGTGTATTCCTGTTTCTGTGGTAAAGTGTGGGTGTATTCCCATATCTGTGGTAAAGCGTGGGTGTATTCCTGTTTCTGTGGTAAAGTGTGGGTGTATTCCCATATCTGTGGTAAAGTGTGGGTGTATTCCTGTTTCTGTGGTAAAGTGTGGGTGTATTCCCGTTTCTGTGGTAAAGTGTGGGTGTATTCCCATATCTGTGGTAAAGTGTGGGTGTATTCCCATATCTGTGGTAAAGTGTGGGTGTATTCCCATATCTGTGGTAAAGTGTGGGTGTATTCCCATATCTGTGGTAAAGTGTGGGTGTATTCCCATATCTGTGGTAAAGTGTGGGTGTATTCCCGTTTCTGTGGTAAAGTGTGGGTGTATTCCCATATCTGTGGTAAAGTGTGGGTGTATTCCCATATCTGTGGTAAAGTGTGGGTGTATTCCTGTTTCTGTGGTAAAGTGTGGGTGTATTCCCATATCTGTGGTAAAGTGTGGGTGCATTCCCGTTTCTGTGGTAAAGTGTGGGTGTATTCCCGTTTCTGTGGTAAAGTGTGGGTGTATTCCCATATCTGTGGTAAAGTGTGGGTGTATTCCTGTTTCTGTGGTAAAGTGTGGGTGTATTCCCATATCTGTGGTAAAGTGTGGGTGTATTCCCCTTTCTGTGGTAAAGTGTGGGTGTATTCCTGTTTCTGTGGTAAAGTGTGGGTGTATTCCCATATCTGTGGTAAAGTGTGGGTGTATTCCCATATCTGTGGTAAAGTGTGGGTGTATTCCCATATCTGTGGTAAAGTGTGGGTGTATTCCCGTTTCTGTGGTAAAGTGTGGGTGTATTCCCGTTTCTGTGGTAAAGTGTGGGTGTATTCCCATATCTGTGGTAAAGTGTGGGTGTATTCCCATATCTGTGGTAAAGTGTGGGTGTATTCCCATTTCTATGGTAAAGTGTGGGTGTATTCCCATTTCTATGGTAAAGTGTGGGTGTATTCCCGTTTCTATGGTAAAGTGTGGGTGTATTCCCATATCTGTGGTAAAGTGTGGGTGTATTCCCATATCTGTGGTAAAGTGTGGGTGTATTCCCATATCTGTGGTAAAGTGTGGGTGTATTCCCATATCTGTGGTAAAGTGTGGGTGTATTCCCATATCTGTGGTAAAGTGTGGGTGTATTCCCATATCTGTGGTAAAGTGTGGGTGTATTCCCGTTTATGTGGTAAAGTGTGGGTGTATTTCCGTTTATGTGGTAAAGTGTGGGTGTATTCCCATATCTGTGGTAAAGTGTGGGTGTATTCCCGTTATGTGGTAAAGTGTGGGTGTATTCCCATATCTGTGGTAAAGTGTGGGTGTATTCCCATATCTGTGGTAAAGTGTGGGTGTATTCCTGTTTCTGTGGTAAAGTGTGGGTGTATTCCTGTTTCTGTGGTAAAGTGTGGGTGTATTCCTGTTTCTGTGGTAAAGTGTGGGTGTATTCCCATATCTGTGGTAAAGAGTGGGTGTATTCCCGTTTCTGTGGTAAAGTGTGGGTGTATTCCCATATCTGTGGTAAAGTGTGGGTGTATTCCCATATCTGTGGGAAAGTGTGGGTGTATTCCTGTTTCTGTGGTAAAGTGTGGGTGTATTCCCGTTTCTGTGGTAAAGTGTGGGTGTATTCCCGTTTCTGTGGTAAAGTGTGGGTGTATTCCCATATCTGTGGTAAAGTGTGGGTGTATTCCTGTTTCTGTGGTAAAGTGTGGGTGTATTCCTGTTTCTGTGGTAAAGTGTGGGTGTATTCCCATATCTGTGGTAAAGTGTGGGTGCATTCCCGTTTCTGTGGTAAAGTGTGGGTGTATTCCCGTTTCTATGGTAAAGTGTGGGTGTATTCCTGTTTCTGTGGTAAAGTGTGGGTGTATTCCCATATCTGTGGTAAAGTGTGGGTGTATTCCCATATCTGTGGTAAAGTGTGGGTGTATTCCCAGATCTGTGGTAAAGTGTGGGTGTATTCCTGTTTCTGTGGTAAAGTGTGGGTGTATTCCCATATCTGTGGTAAAGTGTGGGTGTATTCCCCTTTCTGTGGTAAAGTGTGGGTGTATTCCCATATCTGTGGTAAAGTGTGGGTGTATTCCCATATCTGTGGGAAAGTGTGGGTGTATTCCTGTTTCTGTGGTAAAGTGTGGGTGTATTCCCATATCTGTGGTAAAGTGTGGGTGTATTCCGATATCTGTGGTAAAGTGTGGGTGTATTCCCGTTTCTGTGGTAAAGTGTGGGTGTATTCCCGTTTCTGTGGTAAAGTGTGGGTGTATTCCCGTTTCTGTGGTAAAGTGTGGGTGTATTCCCGTTTCTGTGGTAAAGTGTGGGTGTATTCCCATATCTGTGGTAAAGTGTGGGTGTATTCCCATATCTGTGGTAAAGTGTGGGTGTATTCCCGTTTATGTGGTAAAGTGTGGGTGTATTTCCGTTTATGTGGTAAAGTGTGGGTGTATTCCCGTTATGTGGTAAAGTGTGGGTGTATTTCCGTTTCTGTGGTAAAGTGTGGGTGTATTCCCGTTTGTGTGGTAAAGTGTGGGTGTATTCCCGTTTCTGTGGTAAAGTGTGGATGTCATCCCGTTTTTGTGGTAAAGTGTGGGTGTATTTCCGTTTCTGTGGTAAAGTGTGGGTGTATTTCCGTTTCTGTGGTAAAGTGTGGGTGTATTTCCGTTTCTGTGGTAAAGTGTGGATGTATTTCCGTTTCTGTGGTAAAGTGTGGGTGTAATCCCATTTCTGTGGTAAAGTGGGTGTATTTCCGTTTCTGTGGAAAAGCGTGGGTGTATTCCCATATCTGTGGTAAAGTGTGGCTGTATTCCCATATCTGTGGTAAAGTGTGGGTGTATTTCTGTTTCTGTGGTAAAGTGTGGATGTATTTCCGTTTCTGTGGCAAAGTGTGGGTGTATTTCCGTTTCTGTGGTAAAGTGTGGGTGTATTCCCATTTGTGTGGTAAAGTGTGGGTGTATTTCCGTTTCTGTGGTAAAGTGTGGGTGTATTTCCGTTTCTGTGGTAAAGTGTGGGTGTATTTCCGTTTCTGTGGTAAAGTGTGGGTGTATTTCCGTTTCTGTGGTAAAGTGTGGGTGTATTCCCGTTTCTATGGTAAAGCGTGGATGTATTTCCATTTCTGTGGTAAAGTGTGGGTGTAATCCCATTTCTGTGGTAAAGTGTGGGTGTAATCCCATTTCTGTGGTAAAGTGTGGGTGTATTCCTGTTTCTGTGGTAAAGTGTGGGTGTATTCCCGTTTCTGTGGTAAAGAGTGGGTGTATTCCCATATCTGTGGTAAAGTGTGGGTGTATTCCCATATCTGTGGTAAAGTGTGGGTGTATTCCCATATCTGTGGTAAAGTGTGGGTGTATTCCCATATCTGTGGTAAAGTGTGGGTGTATTCCTGTTTCTGTGGTAAAGTGTGGGTGTATTCCCCTTTCTGTGGTAAAGTGTGGGTGTATTCCCATTTCTGTGGTAAAGTGTGGGTGTATTCCTGTTTCTGTGGTAAAGTGTGGGTGTATTCCTGTTTCTGTGGTAAAGTGTGGGTGTATTCCCGTTTCTGTGGTAAAGTGTGGGTGTATTCCCGTTTCTGTGGTAAAGTGTGGGTGTATTCCCGTTTCTGTGGTAAAGTGTGGGTGTATTCCCGTTTCTGTGGTAAAGTGTGGATGTAATCCCGTTTTTGTGGTAAAGTGTGGGTGTATTTCCGTTTCTGTGGTAAAGTGTGGGTGTATTTCCGTTTCTGTGGTAAAGTGTGGGTGTATTTCCGTTTCTGTGGTAAAGTGTGGATGTATTTCCGTTTCTGTGGTAAAGTGTGGGTGTATTCCCGTTTCTGTGGTAAAGTGTGGGTGTATTCCCATATCTGTGGTAAAGTGTGGGTGTATTCCCATATCTGTGGTAAAGTGTGGGTGTATTCCTGTTTCTGTGGTAAAGTGTGGGTGTATTCCCATATCTGTGGTAAAGTGTGGGTGCATTCCCGTTTCTGTGGTAAAGTGTGGGTGTATTCCCATATCTGTGGTAAAGTGTGGGTGTATTTCCGTTTCTGTGGTAAAGTGTGGGTGTATTCCCATATCTGTGGTAAAGCGTGGGTGTATTCCCATATCTGTGGTAAAGTGTGGGTGTATTCCCATATCTGTGGTAAAGTGTGGATGTATTTCTGTTTCTGTGGTAAAGTGTGGATGTATTTCCGTTTCTGTGGTCAAGTGTGGATGTATTTCCGTTTCTGTGGTAAAGTGTGGATGTATTTCCGTTTCTGTGGTAAAGTGTGGGTGTATTCCAGTTTCTATGGTAAAGTGTGGGTGTATTCCCATATCTGTGGAAAAGTGTGGGTGTATTCCCATTTCTATGGTAAAGTGTGGGTGTATTTCCGTTTCTGTGGTAAAGTGTGGGTGTATTCCCATATCTGTGGTAAAGTGTGGGTGTATTCCAGTTTCTATGGTAAAGTGTGGGTGTATTCCCATATCTGTGGAAAAGTGTGGGTGTATTCCCATTTCTATGGTAAAGTGTGGGTGTATTTCCGTTTCTGTGGTAAAGTGTGGGTGTATTCCTGTTTCTGTGGTAAAGTGTGGGTGTATTCCTGTTTCTGTGGTAAAGTGTGGGTGTATTCCCATATCTGTGGTAAAGTGTGGGTGTATTCCCATATCTGTGGTAAAGTGTGGGTGTATTCCCATATCTGTGGTAAAGTGTGGGTGTATTCCCATATCTGTGGTAAAGTGTGGGTGTATTCCCATATCTGTGGTAAAGTGTGGGTGTATTCCCATTTCTATGGTAAAGTGTGGGTGTATTCCCATATCTGTGGTAAAGCGTGGGTGTATTCCCATATCTGTGGTAAAGTGTGGGTGTATTCCCATATCTGTGGTAAAGTGTGGGTGTATTCCCGTTTCTATGGTAAAGTGTGGGTGTATTCCCATATCTGTGGTAAAGCGTGGGTGTATTCCTGTTTCTGTGGTAAAGTGTGGGTGTATTCCCATATCTGTGGTAAAGCGTGTGTGTATTCCTGTTTCTGTGGTAAAGTGTGTGTATTCCTGTTTCTGTGGTAAAGTGTGGGTGTATAACCATATCTGTGGTAAAGTGTGGGTGTATTCCCATATCTGTGGTAAAGCGTGGGTGTATTCCTGTTTCTGTGGTAAAGCGTGGGTGTATTCCCGTTTCTGTGGTGAAGCGTGTGTATTCCTGTTTCTGTGGTAAAGTGTGGGTGTATAACCATATCTGTGGTAAAGTGTGGGTGTATTCCCATATCTGTGGTAAAGTGTGGGTGTATTCCCATATCTGTGGTAAAGTGTGGGTGTATTCCCATTTCTATGGAAAAGTGTGGGTGTATTCCAGTTTCTATGGTAAAGTGTGGGTGTATTCCCATATCTGTGGAAAAGTGTGGGTGTATTCCCATTTCTATGGTAAAGTGTGGGTGTATTTCCGTTTCTGTGGTAAAGTGTGGGTGTATTCCTGTTTCTGTGGTAAAGTGTGGGTGTATTCCTGTTTCTGTGGTAAAGTGTGGGTGTATTCCCATATCTGTGGTAAAGTGTGGGTGTATTCCCATATCTGTGGTAAAGTGTGGGTGTATTCCCATATCTGTGGTAAAGTGTGAGGTATTCCCATATCTGTGGTAAAGTGTGGGTGTATTCCCATATCTGTGGTAAAGTGTGGGTGTATTCCCATTTCTATGGTAAAGTGTGGGTGTATTCCCATATCTGTGGTAAAGCGTGGGTGTATTCCCATATCTGTGGTAAAGTGTGGGTGTATTCCCATATCTGTGGTAAAGTGTGGGTGTATTCCCGTTTCTATGGTAAAGTGTGGGTGTATTCCCATATCTGTGGTAAAGCGTGGGTGTATTCCTGTTTCTGTGGTAAAGTGTGGGTGTATTCCCATATCTGTGGTAAAGCGTGTGTGTATTACTGTTTCTGTGGTAAAGTGTGGGTGTATTCCCGTTTCTGTGGTAAAGCGTGTGTATTCCTGTTTCTGTGGTAAAGTGTGGGTGTATTCCTGTTTCTGTGGTAAAGTGTGGGTGTATTCCTGTTTCTGTGGTAAAGTGTGGGTGTATTCCCATATCTGTGGTAAAGAGTGGGTGTATTCCCGTTTCTGTGGTAAAGTGTGGGTGTATTCCCATATCTGTGGTAAAGTGTGGGTGTATAACCATATCTGTGGTAAAGTGTGGGTGTATTCCCATATCTGTGGTAAAGCGTGGGTGTATTCCTGTTTCTGTGGTAAAGTGTGGGTGTATTCCCATTTCTGTGGTAAAGCGTGTGTATTCCTGTTTCTGTGGTAAAGTGTGGGTGTATAACCATATCTGTGGTAAAGTGTGGGTGTATTCCCATATCTGTGGTAAAGTGTGGGTGTATTCCCATATCTGTGGTAAAGCGTGGGTGTATTCCTGTTTCTGTGGTAAAGTGTGGGTGTATTCCCATATCTGTGGTAAAGCGTGGGTGTATTCCTGTTTCTGTGGTAAAGTGTGGGTGTATTCCCATATCTATGGTAAAGTGTGGGTGTGTTCCTGTTTCTGTGGTAAAGTGTGGGTGTATTCCCATATCTGTGGTAAAGCGTGGGTGTATTCCCATATCTGTGGTAAAGTGTGGGTGTATTCCCATATCTGTGGTAAAGTGTGGGTGTATAACCATATCTGTGGTAAAGTGTGGGTGTATAACCATATCTGTGGTAAAGTGTGGGTGTATTCCCATATCTGTGGTAAAGTGTGGGTGTATTCCCGTTTCTATGGTAAAGTGTGGGTGTATTCCCATATCTGTGGTAAAGCGTGGGTGTATTCCTGTTTCTGTGGTAAAGCGTGGGTGTATTCCCATATCTGTGGTAAAGTGTGGGTGTATTCCCATATCTGTGGTAAAGTGTGGGTGTATTCCCATATCTGTGGTAAAGTGTGGGTGTATTCCCATATCTGTGGTAAAGTGTGGGTGTATTCCTGTTTCTGTGGTAAAGTGTGGGTGTATTCCCATATCTGTGGTAAAGTGTGGGTGTATTCCCATATCTGTGGTAAAGTGTGGGTGTATTCCCATATCTGTGGTAAAGTGTGGGTGTATTCCTGTTTCTGTGGTAAAGTGTGGGTGTATTCCCATATCTGTGGTAAAGTGTGGGTGTATTCCCCTTTCTGTGGTAAAGTGTGGGTGTATTCCTGTTTCTGTGGTAAAGTGTGGGTGTATTCCCATATCTGTGGTAAAGTGTGGGTGTATTCCCATATCTGTGGTAAAGTGTGGGTGTATTCCTGTTTCTGTGGTAAAGTGTGGGTGTATTCCCATATCTGTGGTAAAGTGTGGGTGTATTCCCATATCTGTGGTAAAGTGTGGGTGTATTCCCATATCTGTGGTAAAGTGTGGGTGTATTCCCATATCTGTGGTAAAGTGTGGGTGTATTCCTGTTTCTGTGGTAAAGTGTGGGTGTATTCCCATATCTGTGGTAAAGTGTGGGTGTATTCCCATATCTGTGGTAAAGTGTGGGTGTATTCCCATATCTGTGGTAAAGTGTGGGTGTATTCCCATATCTGTGGTAAAGTGTGGGTGTATTCCCATATCTGTGGTAAAGTGTGGGTGTATTCCCATATCTGTGGTAAAGTGTGGGTGTATTCCCATATCTGTGGTAAAGTGTGGGTGTATTCCCATATCTGTGGTAAAGTGTGGGTGTATTCCCATATCTGTGGGAAAGTGTGGGTGTATTCCTGTTTCTGTGGTAAAGTGTGGGTGTATTCCCGTTTCTGTGGTAAAGTGTGGGTGTATTCCCGTTTCTGTGGTAAAGTGTGGGTGTATTCCCGTTTCTGTGGTAAAGTGTGGGTGTATTCCCATATCTGTGGTAAAGTGTGGGTGTATTCCCATATCTGTGGTAAAGTGTGGGTGTATTCCTGTTTCTGTGGTAAAGTGTGGGTGTATTCCCATATCTGTGGTAAAGTGTGGGTGTATTCCCATATCTGTGGTAAAGTGTGGGTGTATTCCTGTTTCTGTGGTAAAGTGTGGGTGTATTCCCGTTTCTGTGGTAAAGTGTGGGTGTATTCCCGTTTCTGTGGTAAAGTGTGGGTGTATTCCCATATCTGTGGTAAAGTGTGGGTGTATTCCTGTTTCTGTGGTAAAGTGTGGGTGTATTCCCGTTTCTGTGGTAAAGAGTGGGTGTATTCCCATATCTGTGGTAAAGTGTGGGTGTATTCCCATATCTGTGGTAAAGTGTGGGTGTATTCCTGTTTCTGTGGTAAAGTGTGGGTGTATTCCCATATCTGTGGTAAAGTGTGGGTGCATTCCCGTTTCTGTGGTAAAGTGTGGGTGTATTCCCGTTTCTATGGTAAAGTGTGGGTGTATTCCTGTTTCTGTGGTAAAGTGTGGGTGTATTCCCATATCTGTGGTAAAGTGTGGGTGTATTCCCATATCTGTGGTAAAGTGTGGGTGTATTCCCAGATCTGTGGTAAAGTGTGGGTGTATTCCTGTTTCTGTGGTAAAGTGTGGGTGTATTCCCATATCTGTGGTAAAGTGTGGGTGTATTCCCCTTTCT
>NW_028222804.1:0-10000 GCF_056783735.1 Eptatretus burgeri | reverse complement strand
AATATGGGTCCTACCTTGGAGACTCACAAATTTTGAAAAAATCAGTAAATGAGTTATCCTTAAGAGACTTTGTAAGTTGGTTTTACTTTGAATACTTGAAATGTGGGTTCTGGATTGATAACTCACAATGTGATACATATCTTGGAAACTCAACGGGAATGTGGTTATACCTTGAAGACTTGGAAAGTTGGGTTTATGTTGGACACTTGAAACTTTTTTGGGGGCTTTTATTTATTTATTTATTTATTTATTATTATTATTATTTTATTTATTTATATTTTGGAGACTTTTGGAGTTGCTATCACTCTTTGGGATCTAAACCTATCGATGTAGTTCTTTGTCGGATGGTGCTTGATGGGAGCAAGATCAAGAAAGTTCTGGGAAGAAAGTGCAGGCTTACTCCCCCTTTTTACGTCATCAAACCTGAAAGCCTTAAAAGACAGAATTGGAAGAAGAAAAAAAACGTAAAAATATATATATATAGGTGGAAATCTCATTTTGAAAAAGACATTGTGTTGGGCGAGGATTGAGTTGGGGTTGAGATTTTGAATGTGAGGGTTGGGGTTGAGATTTTGAATGTGAGGGTTGGGACACACACACATACACATCAACAAACAAAAGTTAAGCCTTGACTATTCAGTTGAGGATTCTGTGTTTGGGGTTCACAGATCTAAGAACGTCCCCCTTGACACACATTATATACTGTTATACACCTCGGACTTGGCCCTCGAGTGTCCACAACGGTGTATAGTAGGAGGGAGTGAAGCGCCAACCTATTGCTCCCATTGCACACACACACACACACACACACAAACAAAAGTTAAGCCTTGACTATTCAGTTGAGGATTCTGTGTTTGGGGTTCACAGATGTAAGAACGTCCACCCCTTGACACACATTATATACTGTAATACACCTCGGACTTGTCCCTCTAGTGTCCACAAAGGTGTATTATCTGCTTAGTTTTGTCTTTTGTAATTCCTGTGAATAAAATGAACCTAAAATCTCTTCCCCTTCCAAATCATATATTTTATAAGTCCAAGGAACTGTATCTATTACATCAACAATTTTAAAAAGTTCTTTCGTCCATCGTTCAGTAAAACCCTTTTCAAAATGAGATTTCCACCTATATATTCTTACGATATCACCAACTTTGAACTTAGGTTTTCTGACATTAATCTCTTTTTCATATTTTAATTTTGTAAATGTTTCTGATGGCTTCATATTCGTTGACGTGTGAATCGTGTCATTATACTTATCCACAATATCCTGAATAAAAGATGACCATTGTTGTGAACCGAGTTGTGTGAATTTTTTATATAGTCTCTCTTTTAAGGTACGATTAAAACGTTCAACAACAACTGCCTTCCCTTCATTAAAGGTACTGTATAATGTAATACTGTTATTTTTTAGAAAATTCATAAATGTCTTGTTATAAAACTCTCTACCCTCATCAGTCCACAATTTCTTAGGTTTTCTCTTACTTTTATTAAATATCTGTTGAAAAGTTAACATAAGAGTATTACCTGTTTTGTTTTTTAAAGGGACAACCCACGCATATCTACTCCTCAAATCAATAACGGTGAAAGCATACTTGTACCCCTTATCATTATTGAGTTCAATCAAATCAGCAGACCAGATATAATCAACTTCCTTGGAATAAACTTTCCTTCTCTGAAACTTTGTGAATATTGGTTTATGTAATTCATCAGCTAATTGCTCTTCAGTCTTAATAGCATCATTAGAGCCTATAAGTTTTTTGAATTTCCAAGTCCAAGTTTCAATTTAGCACTAATCATCTTCTTCACGATGAACCTATCAACTTTTTCTCTCAAGGTTGGATTTTGTATCAGAGACAAATTATACAACATTTCTCTATCGGCTTCATGCTTTTCTTCCAACGTTGTGGTATTCCCATAATCAATATCGTGTCTCATGCACACTTCATCAACTCTATTGATTGGTTTACTCCAGGATTTAGGATTGTCTGCCTCATCTAATCTTTTATCCAAGTTTGTGCCTGGACCACAGAAAGAATACCCTGGAAGATGTAATTCCCCTGGTATTCCAGTAGTTGTAAATTTACTTCCTGATAAAAACTTTTGTATATCTCCTCCGAGTTTGTGTTTGGAGATAAATTGATTTTTTTGAACCACACACCGAACATATACCTTTTTGTATAACCCTGTTATTTTTACTTTTAATATATGAAATATTTTTAGTATTAGTTTTCTTTTTACATTTGAGACAATAACTCATTTATTTATGAGAAAAATTCCTGCAGAGTGCAAAAACCTTTTAGTTTCCAACATGCACATTTGAATCTTAATTTTTAAAACATAAAGAATCCTTAGAAATGTCTTCACTCTCTCCTCCATTTATTTAAGAAAAAACTTGAATTAAAATCCATATCTTGTCGATGCTAATAGTCTTGTCGAAAGTATTGCAAATAGACTTGTCAATTCTTTGTTTTCCTCCTCGGTGGGTTGAGTTATTTTCTGTAATACCACCAATCTTTTTTGAATCTCACTGGTTTCCATATTTTGATATTTATTCATTCTCTCTCTTTCCTCCCTCTCTCTCTTCTCTCTTTCCTCCTTCTCTCTCTTCTCCTTTTCCTCCTTCTCTTTCTTCTCCCTCTCTCTATTCTCCCTCTCTCTATTCTCTCTTTCCTCCTTCTCTCTCTCCTCCTTTTCCTCCTTCTCCTTTTCCTCCTCTTCCCTCTCTTCTTCAACTCCTTCCTCATCCCTTACTATACTTGAATCGTTTACACCCCATAGAATATTATACATATATTCATCAGGATTTCTTGTTATTCCTGTATCCAAAATAATTTTTTTACAACAGGAAACCAATAAAATTTCTTTTGAATTTCTAAAAGAGCCTTACCTTTTCTTAACCTTATAATTTTTTCATTATTTAACATTCTAATTAAATCTAAAGTTGTTGGTTTATCAACATCAGCATAATGCCAATCTTTTATTGAAAATACCTCATTCTTATGTTGTAGAACATATTTATTAAAATACCGAATACCCTTTTCTTGAAGGTATGCTTGGACACAGAAATGATAATTTTCTTGAAGCCTTCTTGCTGTCATTTATGTATTAGAAATATATGTTAGAATAATATTATGGCACGAAACACCTCCCCATCTTCCCATAGTTAAATCATTTTGTATTTCCTTACTTATTACATATAATCCTGTTTTTTCTGTTTTCATGAGATAAACAAGGGCAAAACCATTATTATATTTACCCTTATTAAATTCTTTTATTTGTTGTTTACTAATCGTGGCTCCACAAAACTCATTCTCGATACCAAGTGGATAATATTCTTCCTTACGAGACTGATTTAATTGTTCCAGGTCTTCGAGGTTAATTTTAAATGACCAATTATACCCTAAATCATTCATATCATACCCCCATTGTTCTATTCTCATACAAACGATACGCCCTTCTTTATAAAAATTTATTTTAATTCGAACTGTGAATTCTGTATGACCTGGAGATAATATCAACACTTCTGTATCTTTGGAATACACAGCCATTTTATTTAAGTATATATATTGTGATAAATCGCTTAATCTCACCAAGTCATTCGCGTCAGTCGGGCTTGGATAATTTTTTAATTTATAAGCATTTTTCATGTTAATATTTTTGTTTATATTATATTTATGTCGTTCAGCCTGTGCCTTTGTGTAATAATTTGATAAATCAATATCCAGTTCTTGAGATACACCAAAGATAGAACCATCTTTACCAACATAAGTCATTTATATTAGATTAAAAATAATATCATAAAATTTTTTATTTTTGTTGAGTTGAAATAACACATATAGACATAATTGACCACAACACTTGGAATTTAATTCTTGGACTTGAAATGTTTGATAAACACCATTCTGTAAGAATTTTATGACTTCAACAGGTGGTGGAAGACCAAAACTATCAAAATAATATTTGTCTTGACTATTAAAAATACAAACCCAATGAGAACCGTTCCCATCATTATCTTCTAAGTTCATAATAATATTCTTTGTATGTTTCGACACATTTGTTAATTCATCTCTCATACAAATAACCACATTATGAATTTTTAATTTCTTACAATATTTGGCAAGTTGTAAATTTGATGTTGTATTCTTTCCAAATTCTTTCAACCACTCATCAATGCTCATTTATTTATTAGAAAGATATAATCCATTACCTCTTTTCGTTAATTTTACACCTGCTTGTGCTATAGAAGAAAGCATATCTCCAACTAACAATCTCGCTTTATCAGGCAGACCTTCAAGTTTTTCAGCAAAATCTACAATTACACCACTTCCACTAATTTGTTTCTCCAACTCTTTGTTATGTCTTTCCAATTATTTTGAGCCTGGAGTTGAGCCTTCCTTTCGTTGGCAGTTTTGACCGCTGTTGAAATACCACCCGTCAATGCTCCAACCGCACTTAAACCAGCAAATAAAGGAATTAGAAATGGGAGAAATCCTCCACTCGTCTCTCTTATTGAATATTTTTTCAACATTGGTTTTGTCATTTTAATTTTAAGTGAGCCAGTGTCATTCAAGATTTTAACCTGTTCTCTTGTGAGCAAAACATCAATTCTTACTGCTCCTTTTCTCTGAATTGTATTAACGTTAATCGTACAAGGCTTTTGATTTTGAACACAAGATGATAGTTTATGAAGATTGATTTGATTAACATATACCCCAGTTGGTACTTTGCCACTCATTTATTTAACAAAAAAATTATGTGAGACTAATCATCACACCATTATCTGTATTAATCTGCAATTCTGTTTCTTCCAAAAGCAAACAATATGTATCAACTTCTTCACTCTCTCCTCTTTCAATGTATAGGGAAGTATCCACTCGATTAGACTTTATAGTTTCTTTTTGAGCGCTCAGGTCAAACGTATAGATTGTATACAAACTTTTAAATGCTGTCATATCCAAAATAGGTTCTTTATTTCCATTACTTTCACACACCTTTTGGTAAGACTTGTATGCTTCAGCAAAATCATTTTTTTCCCAATTAATTTCCAATCTATCTCGTGGATAAAATGTTCCATCTAGAGAAACGCGAAGTTGTTTCACCTTAGCATTATCACTCAATGCATTATTCTTATCAGTCGCAGTATCACCATCTGGCTTTTTAAAAATCATCCACAGATATCGTGGCTTTCCTTCCAGAACACCCAAATTCCACGTGTAAGTAGTTTGATTGAGTTTAACGTGTTGACATCTTCTTTTGAGGTATGATACACTGAGTGGTTTCTTTGAGTTAAGTCTTCGATTCAACATCTCTTCTGTTTTAAGATTAGGAGTATATTCACTGATATACCAACTCATCTCCTCAATTACAAATTTATTCTGATCACCAAAAGCATTACCAACACCAAAAAGCAATCTATTTTCATTATCATTCCTTTGTAGTTGAAATCTAATTTTAAGACCATACAGAACTTTATCATAATCACAAAATCCAAATATACCTTTAAGAGGAACTGCCACAGTAAAACTATTTTCTGCTTTTGTATCATCATTATACATTCCTTTCCTTTGAATATATCCAGGGTCTGTGTTTGTTCCCGTTGACATATCAGGAATAAAACCTTCGACAGACCCCTTTCCCATTCTATCACTGAATGTATAGAGTGTAAATTTCATCATTTCAGATACAGCAGAGACATAATCAACCGCTTCAACTTCTTGTGTTCCAATATACAATCGCACACTATCAAACATTTTCCAGAAGAAATCATTTACAAGTGTAGCGTTTGTGTTATTCCCAGCCTTAGTGAATTTAAATTTACACAACAAGAAACTTTCGGAGAGATTCAAATAGGTTTGTTGATTATTTATTTCAAAACTTTTTGTACCATTTGTATTCCAGTCTGTTCCAGTTATTGCATTTACCTTGAAGTAATCTTCTTTTTTAGTGGAGTTTGAGATAATAATAGTATCATCCAAATCATAGATACTATCAATTGCTTCCATACTTGTATTTATTTAGGAAAAAAGATGTTAAAACTTTTGAAACCCTGATCCAAGTATTTGAATTATTTTCTGTCGTTCTTGGGGGGACAACTGAGTTTTACCTTTCTTAATTTCTTTTATTGCTTGTAATTTATGAGATTCTTTCTGAGCATCTTTTATACTCTTTACAGCACCTGCTACATTTCCCACAGCAGAAGCAGTTGAACCAATTAGGTCTTTATGTTTAAGAATAGTTGAACCAATACCCATGAGAGTATCAATTATCCCATCTCCTCTAAATTGATGTCCAACACCCCTTTGTCTCTTAGGTTTATAGTATCCTCTACCAAGATACATACCTTCACCCTTGTAGTACGGGGAAAGGAACATCCCATCCCCTGTAATTATTTTATATTTTCCCAACTCGTGCTTCCTCACAATAACCATCGTATTTATTTATTGAAAAACTTCACGTAGGTGAATTCTGATGGATATAACTTCTCCATTAAAAGAGATCACACGATTATCTTGGTCGGTTATCCTAAAATTTACTCTGTGTATGGTTTTTCCTGACACAGGTAGATAAACCAAATTTTTAGGCTCCATATTGAATTTATAACCAATTGGGGTTGAGTATGCGCTGAATGAAAATATTGTATTTGTTTTTAATCCATCATTATAAGCACCATCAATCAAATCACAGTGAATTAACACCGAATTTATTCCTGAGGATATTTGAATGACATTATCACTGTAAAACGTCCCATTAGTTTCAATCTTTTTTGAGGAGAAACCTAATAACTCTCTAAATGAATTATCAATTGTGAAATCAACCTTGTAGTTATTTTTAACTTTAATCGTTGATTTTGAAGTATGTTTTTGAATGTTTATAATAATATTTTTTGGTTCATCACCCTGTTCTTTCATAAGACGAGCAATTTCGGAAG
This sequence comes from Eptatretus burgeri, assembly GCF_056783735.1. Taxonomy (NCBI): domain Eukaryota; kingdom Metazoa; phylum Chordata; class Myxini; order Myxiniformes; family Myxinidae; genus Eptatretus; species Eptatretus burgeri. The sequence continues at coordinate 3,072 of NW_028222804.1, read as the reverse complement.
ATATTTGAGAAATCTCGTATGCTCCGGGTGAGACTGTTATCGTTTTGTATCCACTTCCCGGATTATAACTAAACTTGTCATTTTTCTCGGTTATATTAAATAAGGTATTATAAGTCTCCATGGACAATAAAGATGCCTCATATTCTTTTGTTGTGTCAAGTTGTAGTGGGTATGGGAATGAAGATGTGTGGTCGCTTGTTGTGAAATTAAAACTCAGGATTGTGCTTCTCATCTTATTTAATATGAGATAAAATGTCTTTATATTGAGATTTATTAATTATTTTCATGTTCATCAACTGGTCTAAAATGGCTGATGCTTCATTAAAACAATTGTTATTTCCAGCCTTCTTACTGCCGAACAACAATAACAGTCTATTAACTAATTGCGATGGGTCATTTGGAAGAAAACTAATACCTGAACCAAGGATACTTAAAGCCTGAATAATGTGTTTCTCCTTCTCATTCTTCCTACTTTTACCAGAAAGAATAACCTTATAATTTAGAGTGTTCAGCAAATCAATATATACTCTATCATCATTATTTTCCATATCCAATGGTTTATCAATATACTTTGATTCATCCCTCACAGTTGAACCTTGCCTTCCATCTTTTGTGAGAAGAAACATTAATCTCGGAGTTAGTTTAACAGGGGGTTGAGCAGAACTTAAGAACCTTAATTCATCATTAAATATCAATACCTTTTCTTGAACAAGATGAAATATTGCTGGTTGTTCTGTTGGAATGAGTCCTGCTTTGGTTTTTGAATCTGCTGAATATTCATTGTTTTGAACAGCATTCACAATATAATCAGGGGGTTGATTAATCTCTTCCAGTTGTTGAAATAAACCTTCATCATGTTCTAATTCTCCAATATGCTCTAATTCTTCCTCCGTCATTTGACTGAAATCTTTTAACATTTGGAGCTTTCTGGGAGTATATTCTATGAAAGTTATGAAAGTTTTTTCCAGAAGCAGATTTACCCACAAGATTTATAATAATAGTTGTCATTTATATATGTAATTGTTTATAAAACAAAAAATATATCCCTTAATATCTCATCTTGTTTCACAACAATATATTTATATTTTTCAGTCGTGTGCTTCATATAATCCTCAAATTTCTTTTTACTACATAATGTAGAACAATTATCTCTCCAAAAATTATTGATATCTATTGAATTTAACTTGAATAAAATAAAAGTATTAGCATTGTTTCTGATGGAACGACGAGGAAGTTGAAAGTACGATTGACTAAGATAAATACAATTACAAGAAGAATGTCTCCCTCTTGTGTAGTAGCTGTCCATTACCGTTTGGTTTCTCTCATTAACACAATCATCAAAGATAACGAGGTTCTTTTTTGATTTATCCAAATCTTGGGGAGACGGTATATCATCCGTATTATCACTAAGAATACAAGTTATAAGATTTGATTTCTTTTTACATCTCTGTGTATCACAAAATAGTTGAATTATATCTTCAATGTTATAATCATTTAGGTTTTTTGACGTTTAAATAAACCTATTATATCTTCTTTTTGAAGACCAGCATTAAAACCTTGTGAGAGTAGTTGATACTCTGGTTGAAAACTCGACTTTGTGAAAATTATTAAATTATCATAATCTAAAAAGTTGGGAGTGAGGAGCATTTTTAAAAGTAAGCAGGTTTTTCCACATCCACTTGAACCAACTATGAGACATCTTAATGAATTTGGGAGATTTTTATGGTTGTTAAATTTTATCTTATTTTCCCAAATAGGTAAAAAATCATTCATTTATATATTTGAAAAACAGATTATTTAATTTATTATTGGCTTTTTTAGAAACTCTATATTTTATCCTAAGTTCAGGTTTAATTTCAAGATAATCCATTATTTTATTTATACAATATCTTGTGTTGATATTTCCCTGAAAATTACATCCATGAATAATATACAACAACAATCCTTTGAACATTTCTCTTATACGTTCAGTTTCTTCCCTTGTAAGGAAAGGTGTGTTATCATCCTCATACTTTACATTCATTTCTCTAATCAATCTTGTAAAGTAATACATTTTTGGTGTAAATCTAAAAGAATTATTTTCCTTTTTATATTTTTATTATCATTAATTAGAAGATAATCACAGAATATACATTGTTTATAGGCTTTTGACTCTGTGTTTAATCCCCGTCTTTCACACGCAGGACAATTCTCAAATTTGTCATATGGAGAATCAGGAAAGTCTAGCATATTTATAAAGTAAAACTTTACTTAAACTGAAATTCATCTATACTTTCAGTTGTATATTACCATCGATATCGATATACTTTTTTTCATTATCAGATTCAACGACAACATTTTTTATATTAAAGGTAATTTTAAAATTATCGTTAACTACTATTGAACGAAATGTCATTTCACCTGATATATTAACATCCTTTATTTCATCAAGATTTACATCTTTAGGGTTGTTGAAAAAAATACAAATTTCTCCTTGCATATTACAGATGGTCTTATCTTTTCTTTCTAAAGCTTCATCCATAAGGTTTTTGTTCTTTGATACTTTTTCTTGTTTCATTGCTTTTTCTAGTTTTGAATATATTACTAGAAGGAGAGGAGAAACTTTTGTTAGAGATACTTTAATTGATGTTCTACCAGGTATACTAAAAGCCCTTCCACTGAAGGAAATTGAAGAACTCATATTATTTACCATAATAGTTTTTATCCAATAGTTGTTATATTTATCTTTGTTCAATTTTACATCCTTGACATATTTCTCAGTATCTTTAACAGATGAAGAGATTGATTGAAACTTGTCTTTTGTGTCTTGAAACATTGTATTTATTAAGTGAAAAAGTTGGAGGATAAAATGTTTTTAAGCACAGATTCACCTATAAATTAAACGAAATTTTCATCAAGAAAATTTTAGTTTAAGCAAAGTTTTATTCTATAAATATGGTGAATACAACGTACTGCGATGTTTGTAATCACGAATATAAACATTATAGAAAACACCTCCGAACCAACAAACACACATTTAATCTATTTCATCAAATATCTCCTCTTGAGTTGGAAAGAAAACATTGTGATATC
>NW_028222803.1:15000-25060 GCF_056783735.1 Eptatretus burgeri | reverse complement strand
ATATTGTTATAAATATTCAAAAATATACTTCAAAATCAACCCATTAAAGTTAAAAATAACTACAAGGTTGATTTCTCACAATTGATAATTCATTTAAAGAGTTATTGGGTTTTTCCTCAAAAAGATTGAAATTCAATGGGACGTTTACAGCAGTGATAATGTCATTCAAATATCCTCAGGAATAACTTCAGTGGCATACACCACTGTGATTTGATTGATGGTGCTTATAATGGATGGAAAAACAAATACACATTTTCATTCAGAGTAGCGCATACTCGTCAACCTTTTTCCAATTGGTTATAAATTCAATATGGAACCCAAAAATTTGGTTTTAATTCTACCTGTGTCAGAAAATCAGTCATGTACATATACACAGAGTAAATTTTAGGATAACCGACCAAGATAGATCGTGATTTCTTTTAATGGAGAAGTTATACTTCCATCAGAATTCACCTACCAATTGAAGTTTTCCACAAATAAATACGATGATATATAGGGAGGAAACACGAGTTGGGAAAATATAAAATAATTACAGGGGATGGATGTTCCTTTTCCCATACTACAGTGTAGTGAAGGTATGTATCTTGGTAGAGGATACTATAAAACCTAAGAGACAAAGGGGTGTTGGACATCAATTTCAGAAGTAGAGATGGTATAAATTGGATACCTTCTCATGGGTATTGGTTCAATCGATTCTTAAACATAAAGATCTAATTGGTTCAACTGCTTCTCCAAGCTGTGGGAAATGTAGCAGGTGCTGTAAAGCAGCTATAAAAGATGCTCAGAAGGCATGAATCTCATAAATTACAAGCAATAAAAAAGAAATGAAGAAAAAGCAAAAACTCAAGTTGTCCCCCAAGAACGATATAAAATAATTCAAATACTTGGATCAGGGTTTCAAAAGTTTTAACATCTTTTTTCCGAGAAATAAATACAAGTATGGAAGCAATTGATGGTATCCTATGGGATTTGGATGATACTATTACTATCTCAAACCCACTAAAAAAGAAGATTACTTCAAGGTAAATGCAATAACTGGAACAGACTGGAATACGAATGGTACAAAAAGTTTTGGAAATAAATAATCAACAAACCTATTTGAATCTCTCCGAAAGTTTCTTGTTGTTGTAAATTTCTAAATTCACTAAGGCTGGGAATAACACAAACGCTACACTTGTAAATGATTTCTTCTGGAAAATGTTTGATAGTGTGCGTTTGTATATTGGAACACAAGAAGTTGAAGCGGTTGATTATGTCTCTGCTGTATCTGAAATGATGAAATTTACACTCTATACATTCAGTGATAGAATGGGAAAGGGGTCTGTCGAAGGTTTTATTCCTGATATGTCAATGGGAACAAACACAGACCCTGGATATACTCAAAGGAAAGGAATGTATAATGATGATACAAAAGCAGAAAATAGTTTTGCTGTGGCAGTTCCTCTTAAAGGTATATTTTGATTTTGTGATCATGATAAAGTTCTGTATGGTCTTAAAATTAGATTTCAACTACAAAGGAATGATAATGAAAATCGATTGCTTTTTGGTGTTGGTAGTGCTTTTGGTGATCAGAATAAATTTGTAATTGAGGAAATGAGTTGGTATATCAGTGAATATACTCCTAATCTTAAAACAGAAGAGATGTTGAATCGAAGACTTAACTCAAAGAAACCACTCAGTGTATCATACCTCAAAAGAAGATGTCAACACGTTAAACTCAACCAAACTACTTACACGTGGAATTTGGGTGTTCTGGAAGGAAAGCCACGATATCTGTGGATCATTTTTAAAAAGCCAGATGGTGATACCGCGACTGATAAGAATAATGCATTGAGTGATAATGCTAAGGTGAAACAACTTCGCGTTTCTCTAGATGGAACATTTTATCCACGAGATAGATTGGAAATTAATTGGGAAAAAAATGATTTTGCTGAAGCATACAAGTCTTACCAAAAGGTGTGTGAAAGTAATGGAAATAAGGAACCTATTTTGGATATGACAGCATTTAAAAGTTTGTATACAATCTATGCGTTTGACCTGAGCGCTCAAAAGGAAACTATAAAGTCTAATCAGTGGATACTTCCCTATACATTGAAAGAGGAGAGTGAAGAAGTTGATACATATTGTTTGCTTTTGGAAGAAACAGAATTGCAGATTAATACAGATAATGGTGTGATGATTAGTCTCACATAATTTTTTGTTAAATAAATGAGTGGCAAAGTACCAACTGGGGTATATGTTAATCAAATCAATCTTCATAAACTATCATCTTGTGTTCAATATCAAAAGCCTTGTACGATTCACGTTAATACAATTCAGAGAAAAGGAGCAGTAAGAATTGATGTTTTGCTCACAAGAGAACAGGTTAAAATCTTGAATGACACTGGCTCACTTAAAATTAAAATGATAAAACCAATGTTGAAAAAATATTCAATAAGAGAGACGAGTGGAGGATTTCTCCCATTTCTAATTCCTTAATTTGCTGGTTTAAGTGCGGTTGGAGCATTGAGGGGTGGTATTTCAATAGCGGTGAAAACTGCTAATGAAAGGAAGGCTCAACTCCAGGCTCAAAAAGAATTGGAAAGACATAACAAAGAGTTGGAGAAACAAATTAGTGGAAGTGGTGTAATTGTAGATTTTGCTGAAAAACTTGAAGGTCTGCCTGATAAAGCGAGATTGTTAGTTGGAGATGTGCTTTCTTCTATAGCACAAGCAGGTGTAAAATTAACGAAAAGAGGTATTGGATTATATCTTTCTAACAAATAAATGAGCATTGATGAGTGGTTGAAAGAATTTGGAAAGAATACAACATCAAATTTACAACTTGTTAAATATTGCAAGAAATTAAAAATTCAAAATGTGGTTATTTGTATGAGAGATGAATTAACAAATGTGCCGAAACATACAAAGAATATTATTATGAACTTAGAAGATCATAATGGGAACGGTTCTCATTGGGTTTGTATTTTTAATAGTCAAGACAAATATTATTTTGATAGTTTTGGTCTTCCACCAGCTGTTGAAGTCATAAAATTCTTACAGAATGGTGTTTATCAAACATTTCAAGTCCAAGAATTAAATTCCAAGTGTTGTGGTCAATTATGCCTGTATGTGTTATTTCAACTCAACAAAAATAAAAAAATTTATGATATTATTTTTAATCTAATATAAATGACTTATGTTGGTAAAGATGGTTCTATCTTTGGTGTATCTCAAGAACTGGATATTGATTTATCAAATTATTACACAAAGGCACAGGCTGAACGACATAAATATAATATAACCAAAAATATTAACATGAAAAATGCTTTTAAATTAAAAAAATTATCTAAGCCCGACTGACGCGAATGACTTGGTGAGATTAAGCGATTTATCACAATATATATACTTCAATAAAACTGCCGTGTATTCCAAAGATACAGAAGTGTTGATATTATCTCCAGGTCATACAGAATTCACAGTTCGAATTAAAATAAATTTTTATAAAGAAGGACGTATCGTTTGTATGAGAATAGAACAATGGGGGTATGATATGAATGATTTAGGGTATAATTGGTCATTTAAAATTAACCTCGAAGACCTGGAACAATTAAATCAGTCTTGTAAGGAAGAATATTATCCACTTGGTATCGAGAATGAGTTTTGTGGGTCCACGATTAGTAAACAACAAATAAAAGAATTTAATAAGGGTAAATATAATAATGGTTTTGCCCTTGTTTATCTCATGAAAACTGAAAAAACAGGATTATATATAATAAGTAAGGAAATACAAAATGATTTAACTATGGGAAGATGGGGAGGTGTTTCGTGCCATAATATTATTCTAACATATATTTCTAATACATAAATGACAGCAAGAAGGCTTCAAGAAAATTATCATTTCTGTGTCCAAGCATACCTTCAAGAAAAGGGTATTCGGTATTTTAATAAATATGTTCTACAACATAAGATATGAGGTATTTTCAATAAAAGATTGGCATTATGCTGATGTTGATAAACCGACAACTTTAGATTTAATTAGAATGTTAAATAATGAAAAAATTATAAAGTTAAGAAAAGGTAAGGCTCTTTTAGAAATTCAAAAGAAATTTTATTGGTTTCCTGTTGTAAAAAAAATTATTTTGGATACAGGAATAACAAGAAATCCTGATGAATATATGTATAATATTCTATGGGGTGTAAGCGATTCAAGGATAGTAAGGGATGAGGAAGGAGTTGAAGAGGAGGAAAAGGAGAAGAGAGAGAAGGAGGAGAGGGAGGAAAGAGAGGATGAATAAATATCAAAATATGGAAACCGGTGAGATTCAAAAAAGATTAAGGGTATTACAGAAAATAACTCAACCCACCGAGGAGGAAAACAAGGAATTGACAAGTCTATTTGCAATATTTTCTTCAAGACTATTGTCATCGGCAAGATATTCATTTTAATTCAAGTTTTTCGTTTTTATTTTTTTTCTTAAATAAATGGAGGAGAGAGTGAAGGCATTTCTAAGGATTCTTTATGTTTTAAAAATTAAGATTCAAATGTGCATGTTGGAAACTAAAAAGGTTTTTGCACTCTGCAGGAATTTTTCTCATAAATAAATCAGTTATTGTCTCAAATGTAAAAAGAAAACTAATACTAAAAATATTTCATATATTAAAAGTAAAAATAACAGGGTTATACAAAAAGGTATATGTTCGGTGTGTGGTTCAAAAAAAAATCAATTTATCTCCAAACACAAACTCGGAGGAGATATACAAAAGTTTTTATCATGAAGTAAATTTACAACTACTGGAATACCAGGGGAATTACATCTACCAGGGTATTCTTTCTTTTGTCCAGGCACAAACTTGGATAAAAGATTAGATGAGGCAGACAATCCTAAATCCTGGAGTCAGCCGATCAGTAGAGTTGATGAAGTGTGCATGAGACACGATATTGATTATGGGAATACCACAACGTTGGAAGAAAAGCATGAAGCCGATAGAGAAATGTTGTATAATTTGTCTCTGATACAAAATCTAACCTTGAGAGAAAAAGTTGATCGGTTCATTGTGAAGAAGATGATCAGTGCTAAATTGAAACTTGGACTTGGAAATTCAAAAAACTTATAGGCTCTAATGATGCCATTAAGATTGAAGAGCAATTAGCTGATGAATTACATAAACCAATATTTACAAAGTTTCAGAGAAGGAAAGTTTATTCCAAGGAAGTTGATTATATCTGGTCTGCTGATTTGATTGAACTCAATAATGATAAGGGGTACAAGTATGCTTTAACCGTTATTGATTTGAGGAGTAGATATGCATGGGTTGTCCCTTTAAAAAACAAAACAGGTAATACTCTTATGTTTATTAATACTCTTATGTTAGCTTTTCAACAGATATTTAATAAAAGTAAGAGAAAACCTAAAAAATTGTGGACTGATGAGGGTAGAGAGCTTTATAACAAGACATTTATGAATTTTTTAAAAAATAACAGTATTACATTATACAGTACCTTTAATGAAGGGAAGGCAGTTGTTGTTGAACGTTTTAATCGTACCTTAAAAGAGAGACTATATAAAAAATTCACACAACTCGGTTCACAACAATGGTCATCTTTTATTCAGGATATTGTGGATAAGTATAATGACACGATTCACACGTCAACAAATATGAAACCATCAGAAACATTTACAAAATTAAAATATGAAAAAGAGATTAATGTCAGAAAACCTAAGTTCAAAGTTGGTGATATCGTAAGAATATATAGTTGGAAATCTCATTTTGAAAAGGGTTTTACTGAACGATGGACGAAAGAACTTTTTAAAATTGTTGATGTAATAGATACGGTTCCTTGGACTTATAAAATATATGATTTGGAAGGGGAAGAGATTTTACGTTCATTTTATTCACAGGAATTACAAAAGACAAAACTAAGCAGATAATACTCATGGGAGCAATGGGTTGTCCCTTCACTCCCTCCTACTATACACCTTTGTGGACACTCGAGGGACAAGCCCGAGGTGTATTACAGTATATAATGTGTGTCAAGGGGGATGTTCTTAGATCTGTGAACCCCAAACACAGAATCCTCAACTGAATAGTCAAGGCTTAACTTTTGTTTGTTGATGTGTGTGTGTGCGTGTGCGTGTGCGTGTGCGTGTGCGTGTGCGTGTGCGTGTGCGTGTGTGTGTGTGTGTGTGTGTGTGTGTGTGTGTGTGTGTGTGTGTGTGTGTGTGTGTGTGTCTCTCCCAACCCTCACATTCAAAATCTCAACCCCAACCCTCACATTCAAAATCTCAACCCCAACTCAATCCTCGCCCAACACAATGTCTTTTTCAAAATGAGATTTCCACCTATATATATTTTTTACGTTTTTTTTTTTTCTCTTCTTCCAATTCTGTCTTTTAAGGCTTTCAGGTTTGATGACGTAGAAAGGGGGAGTAAGCCTGCACTTTCTTCCCAGAATGAACAATGTATATTTTTTATGTTTTTTTCTCTTCTTCCAATTCTGTCTTTTAAGGCTTTCAGGTTTGATGCCATAGAAAGGGGGAGTAAGCCTGCACTTTCTTCCCAGAACAAACAATGTATATTTTTTTATGTTTTTTTTCTCTTCTTCCAATTCTGTCTTTTAAGGCTTTCAGGTTTGATGACGTAGAAAGGGGGAGTAAGCCTGCACTTTCTTCCCAGAACGAACAATGTATATTTTTTATGTTTTTTTCTCTTCTTCCAATTCTGTCTTTTAAAGCTTTCAGGTTTGATGACGTAGAAAGAGGGAGTAAGAACTTTCTTGATAGGTTTAGATCCCAAAGAGTGGTAGCATTTCAAGTCTTCAAAATAAACCCCACTTTCCAAGTCTCCAAGGTATAACCACATTCCTGTTGAGTTTCCAAGATATGTATCACATTGTGAGTTATCAAGCCAGAACCCACATTTCAAGTCTCCAAAAATATAACCATCTATCCAAGACTCCAAGGTAGAATCACAATTTCCAGAAATATAGTGGGTTTCAGTGATAGATCTCACATAGTATAACTGTGGATCATCAAGGAAATCTCCATTTTTCCAATTTTTATGGGTTTCAGTGATAGATCTCACATAGTATAACTGTGGATCATCAAGGAAAACTCCATTTTTCAAAATGTCTGAAAATTGTGAGTCTCCAAGTTAAAACTTGTATTCTGGCTCATCAAGGTATAACTTGTTCAGGGGGTATTGTCTTGATAACTCACAATGAGTACTGTTGTTGCAAAACTCTTTTTCAGGACTTTGCTGGTCTCCAAGGTATAACTCTTTGGTTGGATCATCAAGGACGAACTCGTTCTGTGGGTCTTGGTCGCTCATAAGGTCTTCAACCAAGTCAACAATTTCGCTCCAAGTTGTAGCAAAAGCAGTATTTTCATTTCGTATTTCAGATACAATTTCCTGTGAGAGAAAATAATAATGTATTAATTAAGTTATTTAATTATTAAACGAGTCGATGTTTAAAAGGAACTAAAAATAGGAAAATAAAAATCTTACCTCAACAGATAAGAGGTTTGAATCCAGTTCATCAACTTGAAGGTTTAGTTCCATACAAGTCAGAGAGTTCCAAGGAACCCCAAAGTCATCCCACTCAAGGTCTTGCTCGTTCTGTAGGTCTTGGTCGCTCACAAGGTCTTCAACCAAGCCAACAATTTCGCCCCAAGTTGTGGCAAAATCGGTATTTTCATATTGCATTTCAGATTAGATACAATTTCCTGTGAGAGAAAATAATAATGTATTAATTAAATTATTTAATTATTAAATGAGTATGCTTCAATCAAAGTTTGAAAATAGGAAAATAAAAATCTTACCTCAACAGAAAAGAGGTTTGAATCCAGTTCATCAACTTGAAGGTTTAGTTCCATACAAGTCAGAGAGTTCCAGGCAAGCACACAGCACACCATTGCCAGCAAAAAAAATGTTTAAAATGGAGCCTGGGCTTGAGGCTTTTATAGGGAAAGACTGGTGGGTGTGGTTTCCTTTGGAAATTCCCTGGTGGAATTTCATAACATGCTGGAAACCATTTCATAACATGGAAACCAGAACATGCTGGAATTTTCTAGTGATTTCTTTTTGAGTCAGAGATGAACTGGAAATGATGTAAGAGTAGGTGGGGCTTAGCAAAAGTAGGCGGGGCTTAGGAAAAGTGGGTGTGGCTTAGAAAAAGTGGGTGTGGCTTATAAAAATACCTCATGAAAAGTGGGCGGGGCTTATCAAACGTGGGCGGGGCTTATAAAAATTTTCACGGGGAAGTGGGCGGGGCTTAGAGGAAAGTGGGCGTGGCTTCTTGAATACCTCGTGAAAAGTGGGCGGGCTTAAAGAAAAGTGGGCAGGGGTTTAACAAAAATAACCTGTGGCTCAGGAGGTGGTCAGATGAGATCATTAAGAGAAGCTTATCATTTCGTAATGGCACAAAAGGGGTATCTTAAAAAATATAAAGATTCAAATGTTTTGTTTGTCAATATTTTAGATGGGGATTATTGTGCAAAAGAAAATTAAAACTATTGAAGGAATTTGAGAATGAACAAATGTTTATAGGTTCAATGAGTGAACTAAACTTAATATGCATCGGTTATTTGATAAAAAGAGTGTCCCGGGGCTTAGATGTTTCAGATATTTCTTGAGAATCACCTTTAACAAATCTTTTATCTTGTTGTATGGGTTATTTGAATAGAGAGCCCCTAGGTTAAAAGGGGAGACAAATAAATATACCTGTGGGATAAAAAGGGGTTTATTTTTAGGAAAAAAAAAAAAAAGGGGAATCGCTGAAAAATCCTCCATTCATTTTACATAGGGAAAAGTGAGCCAGAAGTCAGTATATTCACCCGACTTATATGTATATATATATATATATATATATATATATATATATATATATATATATATATATATATATATATGTATATATATATATATATATATATATATATATATATATATATATATATATATATATATATATATATATCATATATCATATATCATATATATCATATATATATATATATATATATATATATATATATATATATATATATATATCATATCATATATCATATATATATATATATACATATATATATATATATATATATATATATATATATATCATATATATATATATATATGACCGTTATATATATATCATATTCCCTGCTGTGTGCAGGGAGTTTGGCTTTTTCTTGAGGCAATGTTTGGCGGATGCCCTTCTGATGCCAGCCCTGGTCGCCTCTTACGATACACAATGACCGTTATGATATAACCTATATAACGGGGCATACACCGGGACCAATTTCTGGCACTCATTTCGCCGACCTCGGAAGGATGACAGGCCTGATCCAACCCCCTGGTGTTAATTCAGCTGACCAATGAGGGATGTGGACTAAAGGGACCATGGATCGAGCCCAGCCACCTAACCCGCTAAATTGGCCTGGGCTTGACCGTATTGGTTGGCTGTATGTATACATATATATATATATGGCCGGATATATATATATGTATATATATATATACTATATATATGCCCTATATGATGATATATGATATTATTATGATAGACGGGGCATATATATATATGAATATGAATATATGTAGGCTTATATATATCAGTATACTATATATCATATATGATATCGGATATATATATATATAATATATATATGATATATATATATATATATATATCATATATATACTATATATATATATATATATATATATATATGATATATGATATATATATATATATATATATATATATATATATATATGAATAGCTATATATGATATATATATATATATATGATGATATATATATATATATATATATATATATGATATATATATATATATATGATATATGATATATATATATATATGATGATATATATATGATATATGATATATATATATATATATATATATATGATATATATATGATATATATATGATATATATATGATATATATATATATATATATGATGATATATATATGATATATATATGATGATCATATATATATGATATATATGATATATATGATATATATATGATATATATGATATATAT
>NW_028222801.1:0-25077 GCF_056783735.1 Eptatretus burgeri | reverse complement strand
ACACCATTACCAACATTGATTATATAACCACACCATTACCAACATTGATTATATAACCACACCATTATCAACATTGATTATATAACCACACCATTATCAACATTGATTATATAACCACACCATTATCAACATTGATTATATAACCACACCATTACCAACATTGATTATATAACCACACCATTATCAACATTGATTATATAACCACACCATTATCAACATTGATTATATAACCACACCATTATCAACATTGATTATATAACCACACCATTATCAACATTGATTATATAACCACACCATTATCAACATTGATTATATAACCACACCATTATCAACATTAATAATATAACCACACCATTACCAACATTGATTATATAACCACACCATTACCAACATTGATTATATAACCACACCATTACCAACATTGATTATATAACCACACCATTATCAACATTGATTATATAACCACACCATTATCAACATTGATTATATAACCACACCATTATCAACATTGATTATATAACCACACCATTATCAACATTGATTATATAACCACACCATGATCAACATTGATTATATAACCACACCATTACCAACATTGATTATATAACCACACCATTATCAACATTGATTATATAACCACACCATTATCAAAATTGATTATATAACCACACCATTATCAACATTGATTATATAACCACACCATTATCAACATTGATTATATAACCACACCATTATCAACATTGATTATATAACCACACCATTATCAACATTGATTATATAACCACACCATTATCAACATTAATAATATAACCACACCATTATCAAAATTGATTATATAACCACACCATTATCAACATTGATTATATAACCACACCATTATCAACATTGATTATATAACCACACCATTACCAACATTGATTATATAACCACACCATTATCAACATTGATTATATAACCACACCATTATCAACATTGATTATATAACCACACCATTATCAACATTGATTATATAACCACACCATTATCAACATTGATTATATAACCACACCATTATCAACATTGATTATATAACCACACCATGATCAACATTGATTATATAACCACACCATTACCAACATTGATTATATAACCACACCATTATCAACATTGATTATATAACCACACCATTATCAACATTGATTATATAACCACACCATTATCAACATTGATTATATAACCACACCATTATCAACATCGATTATATAACCACACCATTATCAACATTGATTATATAACCACACCATTATCAACATTGATTATATAACCACACCATTATCAACATTGATTATATAACCACACCATTATCAACATTGATTATATAACCACACCATTATCAACATTGATTATATAACCACACCATTATCAACATTGATTATATAACCACACCATTATCAACATTGATTATATAACCACACCATTATCAACATTGATTATATAACCACACCATTACCAACATTGATTATATAACCACACCATTATCAACATTGATTATATAACCACACCATTATCAACATTGATTATATAACCACACCATTATCAACATTGATTATATAACCACACCATTACCAACATTGATTATATAACCACACCATTATCAACATTGATTATATAACCACACCATTATCAACATTGATTATATAACCACACCATTATCAACATTGATTATATAACCACACCATTATCAACATCGATTATATAACCACACCATTATCAACATCGATTATATAACCGCACCATTATCAATATTGATTATATAACCGCACCATTATCAACATTGATTATATAACCACACCATTATCAACATTGATTATATAACCACACCATTATCAATATTGATTATATAACCACACCATTATCAATATTGATTATATAACCACACCATTATCAACATTGATTATATAACCACACCATTATCAACATTGATGATATAACAACACCATGATCAACATTGATTATATAACCACACCATTACCAACATTGATTATATAACCACACCATTATCAACATTGATGATATAACAACACCATGATCAACATTGATTATATAACAACACCATTATCAACATTGATTATATAACCACACCGTTACCAACATCGATTATATAACCACACCATTACCAACATTGATTATATAACCACACCATTATCAACATTGATTATATAACCACACCATTATCAACATTGATTATATAACCACACCATTATCAACATTGATTATATAACCACACCATTATCAACATTGATTATATAACCACACCATTATCAACATTGATTATATAACCACACCATTATCAACATCGATTATATAACCACACCATTATCAACATCGATTATATAACCACACCATTATCAACATTGATTATATAACCACACCATTATCAACATTGATTATATAACCACACCATTATCAACATTGATTATATAACCACACCATTATCAACATTGATTATATAACCACACCATTATCAACATCGATTATATAACCACACCATTATCAACATTGATTATATAACCACACCATTATCAACATTGATTATATAACCACACCATTATCAACATTGATTATATAACCACACCATTATCAACATTGATTATATAACCACACCATTATCAACATTGATTATATAACCACACCATTATCAACATTGATTATATAACCACACCATTATCAACATTGATTATATAACCACACCATTATCAACATTGATTATATAACCACACCATTATCAACATTGATTATATAACCACACCATTATCAACATTGATTATATAACCACACCATTATCAACATTGATTATATAACCACACCATTACCAACATTGATTATATAACCACACCATTACCAACATTGATTATATAACCACACCATTATCAACATTGATTATATAACAACACCATGATCAACATTGATTATATAACCAAACCATTATCAACATTGATTATATAACCACAGCATTATCAACATCGATTATATAACCACACCATTACCAACATTGATTATATAACCAAACCATTACCAACATTGATTATATAACCAAACCATTACCAACATTGATTATATAACAACACCATTATCAACATTGATTATATAACCACACCATTATCAACATTGATTATATAACCACACCATTATCAACATTGATTATATAACCACACCATTATCAACATTGATTATATAACCACACCATTATCAACATTGATTATATAACCACACCATTATCAACATTGATTATATAACCACACCATTATCAACATCGATTATATAACCACACCATTATCAACATTGATTATATAACCACACCATTATCAACATTGATTATATAACCACACCATTATCAACATTGATTATATAACCACACCATTATCAACATTGATTATATAACCACACCATTATCAACATTGATTATATAACCACACCATTATCAACATCGATTATATAACCACACCATTATCAACATTGATTATATAACCACACCATTACCAACATTGATTATATAACCACACCATTACCAACATTGATTATATAACCACACCATTACCAACATTGATTATATAACCACACCATTATCAACATTGATTATATAACAACACCATGATCAACATTGATTATATAACAACACCATTATCAACATTGATTATATAACCACACCATTACCAACATCGATTATATAACCACACCATTACCAACATTGATTATATAACCACACCATTACCAACATTGATTATATAACCACACCATTATCAACATTGATTATATAACAACACCATGATCAACATTGATTATATAACAACACCATTATCAACATTGATTATATAACCACACCATTATCAACATCGATTATATAACCACACCATTATCAACATTGATTATATAACCACACCATTATCAACATTGATTATATAACCACACCATTATCAACATTGATTATATAACCACACCATTATCAACATTGATTATATAACCACACCATTATCAACATTGATTATATAACCACACCATTATCAACATTGATTATATAACCACACCATTATCAACATTGATTATATAACCACACCATTATCAACATTGATTATATAACCACACCATTATCAACATTGATTATATAACCACACCATTATCAACATTGATTATATAACCACACCATTATCAACATTGATTATATAACCACACCATTATCAACATTGATTATATAACCACACCATTATCAACATTGATTATATAACCACACCATTATCAACATTGATTATATAACCACACCATTATCAACATTGATTATATAACCACACCATTATCAACATTGATTATATAACCACACCATTATCAACATCGATTATATAACCACACCATTATCAACATCGATTATATAACCACACCATTATCAACATTGATTATATAACCACACCATTATCAACATTGATTATATAACCACACCATTATCAACATTGATTATATAACCACACCATTATCAACATTGATTATATAACCACACCATTATCAACATTGATTATATAACCACACCATTATCAACATTGATTATATAACCACACCATTATCAACATTGATTATATAACCACACCATTATCAACATTGATTATATAACCACACCATTATCAACATTGATTATATAACCACACCATTATCAACATTGATTATATAACCACACCATTATCAACATCGATTATATAACCACACCATTATCAACATTGATTATATAACCACACCATTATCAACATTGATTATATAACCACACCATTATCAACATTGATTATATAACCACACCATTATCAACATTGATTATATAACCACACCATTATCAACATTGATTATATAACCACACCATTATCAACATTGATTATATAACCACACCATTATCAACATTGATTATATAACCACACCATTATCAACATCGATTATATAACCACACCATTATCAACATTGATTATATAACCACACCATTATCAACATTGATTATATAACCACACCATTATCAACATTGATTATATAACCACACCATTATCAACATTGATTATATAACCACACCATTATCAACATCGATTATATAACCACACCATTATCAACATTGATTATATAACCACACCATTATCAACATCGATTATATAACCACACCATTATCAACATTGATTATATAACCACACCATTATCAACATCGATTATATAACCACACCATTATCAACATTGATTATATAACCACACCATTATCAACATTGATTATATAACCACACCATTATCAACATTGATTATATAACCACACCATTATCAACATTGATTATATAACCACACCATTATCAACATTGATTATATAACCACACCATTATCAACATTGATTATATAACCACACCATTATCAACATTGATTATATAACCACACCATTATCAACATTGATTATATAACCACACCATTATCAACATCGATTATATAACCACACCATTATCAACATTGATTATATAACCACACCATTATCAACATTGATTATATAACCACACCATTACCAACATTGATTATATAACCACACCATTATCAACATTGATTATATAACCACACCATTATCAACATTGATTATATAACCACACCATTATCAACATTGATTATATAACCACACCATTATCAACATCGATTATATAACCACACCATTATCAACATTGATTATATAACCACACCATTATCAACATTGATTATATAACCACACCATTATCAACATTGATTATATAACCACACCATTACCAACATTGATTATATAACCACACCATTATCAACATTGATTATATAACAACACCATGATCAACATTGATTATATAACAACACCATGATCAACATTGATTATATAACAACACCATTATCAACATTGATTATATAACCACACCATTATCAACATTGATTATATAACCACACCATTATCAACATTGATTATATAACCACACCATTATCAACATTGATTATATAACCACACCATTATCAACATTGATTATATAACCACACCATTATCAACATTGATTATATAACCACACCATTATCAACATCGATTATATAACCACACCATTATCAACATTGATTATATAACCACACCATTATCAACATTGATTATATAACCACACCATTATCAACATTGATTATATAACCACACCATTATCAACATTGATTATATAACCACACCATTATCAACATTGATTATATAACCACACCATTATCAACATCGATTATATAACCACACCATTATCAACATTGATTATATAACCACACCATTATCAACATTGATTATATAACCACACCATTATCAACATTGATTATATAACCACACCATTATCAACATTGATTATATAACCACACCATTATCAACATTGATTATATAACCACACCATTATCAACATTGATTATATAACCACACCATTATCAACATTGATTATATAACCACACCATTACCAACATTGATTATATAACCACACCATTATCAACATCGATGATATAACCACACCATTATCAACATTGATTATATAACCACACCATTATCAACATTGATTATATAACCACACCATTATCAACATTGATTATATAACCACACCATTATCAACATTGATTATATAACCACACCATTATCAACATTGATTATATAACCACACCATTATCAACATTGATTATATAACCACACCATTATCAACATTGATTATATAACCACACCATTATCAACATTGATTATATAACCACACCATTATCAACATTGATTATATAACCACACCATTATCAACATCGATTATATAACCACACCATTATCAACATCGATTATATAACCACACCATTATCAACATTGATTATATAACCACACCATTATCAACATTGATTATATAACCACACCATTATCAACATTGATTATATAACCACACCATTATCAACATTGATTATATAACCACACCATTATCAACATTGATTATATAACCACACCATTATCAACATTGATTATATAACCACACCATTATCAACATCGATTATATAACCACACCATTATCAACATTGATTATATAACCACACCATTATCAACATTGATTATATAACCACACCATTATCAACATTGATTATATAACCACACCATTATCAACATTGATTATATAACCACACCATTATCAACATTGATTATATAACCACACCATTATCAACATTGATTATATAACCACACCATTATCAACATTGATTATATAACCACACCATTATCAACATTGATTATATAACCACACCATTATCAACATTGATTATATAACCACACCATTATCAACATCGATTATATAACCACACCATTATCAACATTGATTATATAACCACACCATTATCAACATTGATTATATAACCACACCATTATCAACATTGATTATATAACCACACCATTACCAACATTGATTATATAACCACACCATTACCAACATTGATTATATAACCACACCATGATCAACATTGATTATATAACCACACCATTACCAACATTGATTATATAACCACACCATTACCAACATTGATTATATAACCACACCATTATCAACATTGATTATATAACCACACCATTATCAACATTGATTATATAACCACACCATTATCAACATTGATTATATAACCACACCATTATCAACATTGATTATATAACCACACCATTATCAACATTGATTATATAACAACACCATTATCAACATTGATTATATAACCACACCATTATCAACATTGATTATATAACCACACCATTATCAACATTGATTATATAACCACACCATTATCAACATTGATTATATAACCACACCATTATCAACATTGATTATATAACCACACCATTATCAACATTGATTATATAACCACACCATTATCAACATTGATTATATAACCACACCATTATCAACATTGATTATATAACCACACCATTATCAACATTGATTATATAACCACACCATTATCAACATTGATTATATAACCACACCATTATCAATATTGATTATATAACCACACCATTATCAACATCGATCATATAACCACACCATTATCAACATTGATTATATAACCACACCATTATCAACATTGATTATATAACCACACCATTACCAACATTGATTATATAACCACACCATTATCAATATTGATTATATAACCACACCATTACCAACATTGATTATATAACCACACCATGATCAACATTGATTATATAACCACACCATTATCAACATTGATTATATAACCACACCATTACCAACATTGATTATATAACCACACCATTATCAACATTGATTATATAACCACACCATTACCAACATTGATTATATAACCACACCATTATCAACATTGATTATATAACAACACCATTACCAACATTGATTATATAACCACACCATTATCAACATTGATTATATAACCACACCATTATCAAAATTGCTATATAACCACACCATTATCAACATTGATTATATAACCACACCATTATCAACATTGATTATATAACCACACCATGATCAACATTGATTATATAACAACACCATGATCAACATTGATTATATAACAACACCATGATCAACATTGATTATATAACAACACCATTATCAACATTGATTATATAACCACACCATTATCAACATTGATTATATAACCACACCATGATCAACATTGATTATATAACAACACCATTATCAACATTGATTATATAACCACACCATTATCAACATTGATTATATAACCACACCATTATCAACATTGATTATATAACCACACCATGATCAACATTGATTATATAACAACACCATTATCAACATTGATTATATAACCACACCATTATCAACATTGATTATATAACCACACCATTATCAACATTGATTATATAACAACACCATGATCAACATTGATTATATAACAACACCATGATCAACATTGATTATATAACCACACCATTATCAACATTGATTATATAACCACACCATTATCAACATTGATTATATAACCACACCATTATCAACATCGATTATATAACCACACCATTATCAACATTGATTATATAACCACACCATTACCAACATTGATTATATAACCACACCATTACCAACATTGATTATATAACCACACCATTACCAACATTGATTATATAACCACACCATTATCAAAATTGATTATATAACCACACCATTATCAACATTGATTATATAACCACACCATGATCAACATTGATTATATAACAACACCATTATCAACATTGATTATATAACCACACCATTATCAACATTGATTATATAACCACACCATTATCAACATTGATTATATAACCACACCATGATCAACATTGATTATATAACCACACCATTATCAACATTGATTATATAACCACACCATTATCAAAATTGATTATATAACCACACCATTATCAACATTGATTATATAACCACACCATTATCAACATTGATTATATAACCACACCATGATCAACATTGATTATATAACCACACCATTACCAACATTGATTATATAACCACACCATTATCAACATTGATTATATAACCACACCATTATCAACATTGATTATATAACCACACCATTATCAACATCGATGATATAACCACACCATTATCAACATTGATTATATAACCACACCATTACCAACATTGATTATATAACCACACCATGATCAACATTGATTATATAACCACACCATTACCAACATTGATTATATAACCACACCATGATCAACATTGATTATATAACAACACCATTATCAACATTGATTATATAACCACACCATTATCAACATCGATTATATAACCACACCATTACCAACATTGATTATATAACCACACCATTATCAACATTGATTATATAACCACACCATTATCAACATCGATTATATAACCACACCATTATCAACATCGATTATATAACCACACCATTATCAACATTGATTATATAACCACACCATTATCAACATTGATTATATAACCACACCATTATCAACATTGATTATATAACCACACCATTATCAACATTGATTATATAACCACACCATTATCAACATTGATTATATAACCACACCATTATCAACATTGATTATATAACCACACCATTATCAACATTGATTATATAACCACACCATTATCAACATTGATTATATAACCACACCATTATCAACATTGATTATATAACCACACCATTATCAACATTGATTATATAACCACACCATTATCAACATTGATTATATAACCACACCATTATCAACATTGATTATATAACCACACCATTATCAACATCGATTATATAACCACACCATTATCAACATTGATTATATAACCACACCATTATCAACATCGATTATATAACCACACCATTATCAACATTGATTATATAACCACACCATTATCAACATTGATTATATAACCACACCATTATCAACATTGATTATATAACCACACCATTATCAACATTGATTATATAACCACACCATTATCAACATTGATTATATAACCACACCATTATCAACATCGATTATATAACCACACCATTATCAACATTGATTATATAACCACACCATTATCAACATCGATTATATAACCACACCATTATCAACATTGATTATATAACCACACCATTATCAACATTGATTATATAACCACACCATTATCAACATTGATTATATAACCACACCATTATCAACATTGATTATATAACCACACCATTATCAACATTGATTATATAACCACACCATTATCAACATCGATTATATAACCACACCATTATCAACATTGATTATATAACCACACCATTATCAACATTGATTATATAACCACACCATTATCAACATCGATTATATAACCACACCATTATCAACATTGATTATATAACCACACCATTATCAACATTGATTATATAACCACACCATTATCAACATTGATTATATAACCACACCATTATCAACATTGATTATATAACCACACCATTATCAACATCGATTATATAACCACACCATTATCAACATTGATTATATAACCACACCATTATCAACATCGATTATATAACCACACCATTATCAACATTGATTATATAACCACACCATTATCAACATTGATTATATAACCACACCATTATCAACATTGATTATATAACCACACCATTATCAACATTGATTATATAACCACACCATTATCAACATTGATTATATAACCACACCATTATCAACATCGATTATATAACCACACCATTATCAACATTGATTATATAACCACACCATTATCAACATTGATTATATAACCACACCATTATCAACATTGATTATATAACCACACCATTATCAACATTGATTATATAACCACACCATTATCAACATCGATTATATAACCACACCATTATCAACATTGATTATATAACCACACCATTATCAACATTGATTATATAACCACACCATTATCAACATTGATTATATAACCACACCATTACCAACATTGATTATATAACCACACCATTATCAACATTGATTATATAACCACACCATTATCAACATTGATTATATAACCACACCATTATCAACATTGATTATATAACCACACCATTATCAACATTGATTATATAACCACACCATTACCAACATTGATTATATAACCACACCATTATCAATATTGATTATATAACCACACCATTATCAACATCGATTATATAACCACACCATTATCAACATTGATTATATAACCACACCATTATCAACATTGATTATATAACCGCACCATTATCAACATCGATCATATAACCACACCATTATCAACATTGATTATATAACCACACCATTATCAACATCGATTATATAACCACACCATTATCAACATTGATTATATAACCACACCATTATCAACATCGATTATATAACCACACCATTATCAATATTGATTATATAACCGCACCATTATCAACATCGATCATATAACCACACCATTATCAACATTAATAATATAACCACACCATTACCAACATTGATTATATAACAACACCATGATCAACATTGATTATATAACCACACCATTATCAACATTGATTATATAACCACACCATTATCAACATCGATTATATAACCACACCATTACCAACATCGATTATATAACCACACCATTACCAACATTAATAATATAACCACACCATTATCAACATTGATTATATAACCACACCATTATCAACATCGATCATATAACCACACCATTATCAACATTGATTATATAACCACACCATTATCAACATTGATTATATAACCACACCATTATCAACATTGATTATATAACCGCACCATTATCAACATCGATAATATTACCACACCATTATCAACATCGATCATATAACCACACCATTATCAACATTGATTATATAACCGCACCATTATCAACATTGATTATATAACCACACCATTATCAATATTGATTATATAACCACACCATTATCAACATTGATTATATAACCACACCATTATCAACATCGATCATATAACCACACCATTATCAACATTGATTATATAACCGCACCATTACCAACATTGATTATATAACCACACCATTATCAACATTGATTATATAACCGCACCATTACCAACATTGATTATATAACCACACCATTATCAATATTGATTATATAACCACACCATTATCAACATTGATTATATAACCGCACCATTATCAACATCGATCATATAACCACACCATTATCAACATTGATTATATAACCGCACCATTATCAACATCGATCATATAACCACACCATTATCAACATTGATTATATAACCACACCATTATCAACATTGATTATATAACCACACCATTATCAACATTGATTATATAACCACACCATTATCAACATTGATTATATAACCACACCATTATCAACATTGATTATATAACCACACCATTATCAACATCGATTATATAACCACACCATTATCAATATTGATTATATAACCACACCATTATCAACATCGATGATATAACCACACCATTATCAACATCGATGATATAACCACACCATTATCAACATTGATTATATAACCGCACCATTATCAACATTGATTATATAACCACACCATTATCAACATCGATCATATAACCGCACCATTATCAACATCGATTATATAACCACACCATTATCAACATTGATTATATAACCGCACCATTATCAACATCGATTATATAACCACACCATTATCAACATTGATTATATAACCGCACCATTATCAACATTGATTATATAACCACACCATTATCAACATTAATAATATAACCACACCATTATCAACATTGATTATATAACCACACCATTATCAACATTGATTATATAACCGCACCATTATCAACATTGATTATATAACCACACCATTATCAACATTAATAATATAACCACACCATTATCAACATTGATTATATAACCACACCATTACCAACATTGATTATATAACCACACCATTATCAACATTGATTATATAACCACACCATTATCAACATTAATAATATAACCACACCATTATCAACATTGATTATATAACCACACCATTATCAACGTCAGTTATCACACCAGTCCAATATCAACATCGGAAAGTATTTTGCAATCGATCATGTTGACATGAGTGGTGTGCATTAAAGCAAATTTGCTCCAGCTCAGCAGCAGGAAAATTGTGCACGTGTGGTCGTATAATGTTGTGCACGTGTGGTCGTATAATGTTGTGCACGTGTGGTCGTATAATGTTGTGCACGTGTGGTCGTATAATGTTGTGCACGTGTGGTCGTATAATGTTGTGCACGTGTGGTCGTATAATGTTGTGCACGTGTGGTCGTATAATGTTGTGCACGTGTGGTCGTATAATGTTGTGCACGTGTGGTCGTATAATGTTGTGCACGTGTGGTCGTATAATGTTGTGCACGTGTGGTCGTATAATGTTGTGCACGTGTGGTCGTATAATGTTGTGCACGTGTGGTCGTATAATGTTGTGCACGTGTGGTCGTATAATGTTGTGCACGTGTGGTC
Source organism: Eptatretus burgeri (assembly GCF_056783735.1). Taxonomy (NCBI): domain Eukaryota; kingdom Metazoa; phylum Chordata; class Myxini; order Myxiniformes; family Myxinidae; genus Eptatretus; species Eptatretus burgeri. Next base: position 11,028 of record NW_028222801.1, on the reverse strand, counting down.
GTATAATGTTGTGCACGTGTGGTCGTATAATGTTGTGCACGTGTGGTCGTATAATGTTGTGCACGTGTGGTCGTATAATGTTGTGCACGTGTGGTCGTATAATGTTGTGCACGTGTGGTCGTATAATGTTGTGCACGTGTGGTCGTATAATGTTGTGCACGTGTGGTCGTATAATGTTGTGCACGTGTGGTCGTATAATGTTGTGCACGTGTGGTCGTATAATGTTGTGCACGTGTGGTCGTATAATGTTGTGCACGTGTGGTCGTATAATGTTGTGCACGTGTGGTCGTATAATGTTGTGCACGTGTGGTCGTATAATGTTGTGCACGTGTGGTCGTATAATGTTGTGCACGTGTGGTCGTATAATGTTGTGCACGTGTGGTCGTATAATGTTGTGCACGTGTGGTCGTATAATGTTGTGCACGTGTGGTCGTATAATGTTGTGCACGTGTGGTCGTATAATGTTGTGCACGTGTGGTCGTATAATGTTGTGCACGTGTGGTCGTATAATGTTGTGCACGTGTGGTCGTATAATGTTGTGCACGTGTGGTCGTATAATGTTGTGCACGTGTGGTCGTATAATGTTGTGCACGTGTGGTCGTATAATGTTGTGCACGTGTGGTCGTATAATGTTGTGCACGTGTGGTCGTATAATGTTGTGCACGTGTGGTCGTATAATGTTGTGCACGTGTGGTCGTATAATGTTGTGCACGTGTGGTCGTATAATGTTGTGCACGTGTGGTCGTATAATGTTGTGCACGTGTGGTCGTATAATGTTGTGCACGTGTGGTCGTATAATGTTGTGCACGTGTGGTCGTATAATGTTGTGCACGTGTGGTCGTATAATGTTGTGCACGTGTGGTCGTATAATGTTGTGCACGTGTGGTCGTATAATGTTGTGCACGTGTGGTCGTATAATGTTGTGCACGTGTGGTCGTATAATGTTGTGCACGTGTGGTCGTATAATGTTGTGCACGTGTGGTCGTATAATGTTGTGCACGTGTGGTCGTATGTTGTGCACGTGTGGTCGTATGTTGTGCACGTGTGGTCGTATGTTGTGCACGTGTGGTCGTATGTTGTGCACGTGTGGTCGTATGTTGTGCACGTGTGGTCGTATGTTGTGCACGTGTGGTCGTATGTTGTGCACGTGTGGTCGTATGTTGTGCACGTGTGGTCGTATGTTGTGCACGTGTGGTCGTATGTTGTGCACGTGTGGTCGTATGTTGTGCACGTGTGGTCGTATGTTGTGCACGTGTGGTCGTATGTTGTGCACGTGTGGTCGTATGTTGTGCACGTGTGGTCGTATGTTGTGCACGTGTGGTCGTATGTTGTGCACGTGTGGTCGTATGTTGTGCACGTGTGGTCGTATGTTGTGCACGTGTGGTCGTATGTTGTACACGTGTGGTTGTATGTTGTACACGTGTGGTTGTATGTTGTACACGTGTGGTTGTATGTTGTGCACGTGTGGTTGTATGTTGTGCACGTGTGGTTGTATGTTGTACACGTGTGGTTGTATGTTGTACACGTGTGGTTGTATGTTGTACACGTGTGGTTGTATGTTGTACACGTGTGGTTGTATGTTGTACACGTGTGGTTGTATGTTGTACACGTGTGGTTGTATGTTGTACACGTGTGGTTGTATGTTGTGCACGTGTGGTTGTATGTTGTACACGTGCTGCGTGTACAACAAAGCGATTGTCGATAAGCTGCAGGTTTTTTTTTCCTCGTTTTCAAAACTATCTGAAAAGTCAATAATCCTTTTATGTTTATCAATGGCGTGTACACGTCACGTGCAAACAGGACGTCACATGAACGAGTGACTCGTTTCAATGGCACAAAGGTGAAAACCGCTTCGGGGTGCATGTCTCTACAATCTCCCCACCCCCCCCCCGCCCCCCTTTACTCAGAGCCTAATCGGGTAGCAAAGCACAATGGCTGGAGGGAAACTATTGAGAAACAATGTAAACATTTTTCAATGAACTTCCAATCCAAAGTTCGTGTTTCCACCAAGTAAAAAAAAGCAGGGTCGCCGTTCCTAAACCGGTTCAGAATGGATGGACAAGCATTCCGAGGCAGCTGGGAAGGGACAGACAGCACTTTTCGGCAGAATCAAGATGTGGGCTGCTGCAAGATCATTTGGCACATCCTTCAGGAAACTATCAGGGTAAAACCATCACCACCGTGTGACCATCGTGCCAACATCGTTCCCTGGGTCCCGGGTTCGTGCAGGCTCCAAATCCCTGAAGAGCGATGGAAAGGCTGTTTACAGTAAAAAAAACAAAAAAAAAAACATAACACAAAAAGAGTGACTGTTAAACTGTGACTGTCTCCCCTCAATTACTCTACCAACAGGTTTCCTTAACAAGACTCTTTGGATTCTTTTCTTTTCAGAGATACCACAAAGGCAGATTGTTCATCCTTTCCACCTCAATGTCTGACTGTTCACTTCATCTGCTGCAGTGGAACGATTCGCACAAAGGGCACCCCAACCTGAGAAGTTACCACGTCATGTCACGGCAGGTCCACAGTCAATAAATCACCGGCTTCACTAGCAACACTTGGGAAGATGGAGATGGGCAGCGAAAGTTTCGGAACATACGCGTCGAGACAGGCTCGACTCCAGAAACCAGGACAACGAACTGACGGAAGGGATAAGTCAAGCGCTTTTGATTGGTGGCAAAGTGGAGCGGACGGTCTGCATGCCCAGCGCAGCCAACAGCCGAGCTTGGACAAATCGTTCACATCTGCAGGGATTTCAAATGGTCGTTCGAATGTTTCTCCACGAGTGGCCCATCCAGCCGGCATGATCCACGTGGCACGTCGAGCAGGCCGCAGAACCTGACCACCGACTACGCAGCGGCGAAGCAGCATGGAGTGACCTCAACTCCATCGCTCATTGCAATCACAAGCATTTGTTGAGAACCTCCCGTCTCTCGCCGTCCGGACCGCCTCGGTGTTATCTGGCTTTTTTCGTGATAAAAAAGCCTTTTTTTTTTTTTGAAATGGCATGCCACCGCACGTGGCCTCAGGTTATGGAGTCAAGCTGGAAGGATAACTCTCGAGTCGCAGAACAATCTCGAAACTCGAAGCCAGCTACCTTTTCCCTGATGAAGCAAATAGACGATAAAAGCCAGGCCCTGGCACAATCCCGTCAGCAGATTTTTTCTTCAACATCAAATTGCATTCAAAAGCGATGGTGGCCCTTTCTCTCTGCACAGTCTATCCGATCACGGCCAACTCTGTGGCTTTTGCTTCGTTTCCACTTCAATACGGTGCACACTCACACTGGATCACGATGACGAAGATCGAGTGCATGAGGATACGAGGCCAAAACTCGAGACATGAAGGACGCCTTGAAAACATCATGGAGTGTCGCGCAATCGGGACAACCAACGGGGTTCCAATGAACCCCTGACACCATTTGGCTTTTTACAGGCTCGCCTCAAAGTCTCCGTACACAATTCCAAGAGGACACACAAGACTCCATTCGTGAAATTGTGGAGTCCCCAACACAACAGGGGATGGATGACCCTGGTCAGAATTCTGCGACAGTAGGACACATCCTTGAACCGGGCCAAGATGGTGGCATCCTCAAACCGGTGGATGTTTACCGGTTGTGCAGTTACAGAATGTCAACAAGAGGGCGATTAGGAGCTGGACACGAGTCGTTTGGGCTCAAGGTCGAGGCTTGAAAACAATTTCATCACAGCTTGTCCAAACGTACACAGTATTCCATCAACACGACCAGTGGGGACCTCTCTGAAAGGAGGGGGCACAACTCGGGCTCAAAGGGACGAGAATTACTTTCTTGGACACAGAGCCGTTGGCACCTCCGTCTCTCAGATACTTCAGTATGTCGCCGGTGGATAATGGACCACTCCGTTTGAAAGGTGCTGTGGACGTGGACCTTGACGAGCGAGTGGTGGAAGATGAGACAGACGGGATGTATATTCACCATTTGAAGGATCCGCGTGTAGACCGCTCCTAATTGGACTCGGGTGTCCGTTCATCCACCTTTAAAAGATCTCCGCCCCACAAGCCAACGATGAATGCTCCGATCTCTCCAATCGCTCCTTTTTAAGTGTTTTCTTCCAAAATGTAAATTTGAAAATAAAATAAAAGCTTCAACTACAAACTTCCATCTTCGTTATTTATGATATAATAAAAAGGTATGTGAACAAAACGAGGTGTGAGTTGTGTGGTGTGTGAACAATCAAAACGACGTGTGAGTTGTGTGGTGTGTGAACAATCAAAACGAGGTGTGAGTTGTGTGGTGTGTGAACAATCAAAACGACGTGTGAGTTGTGTGGTGTGTGAACAATCAAAACATATGAGTTGCACCGTGTGTGAACAATCAATATGAGATGTGAGTTGCATGGTGTGTGAACAATCAAAACATATGAGTTGCACGGTGTGTGAACAATCAAAGTGAGATGTGAGTTGCACGGTGTGTGAACAATCAAAATGAGGTGTGAGTTGCACGGTGTGTGAACAATCAAAACATATGAGTTGCATGGTGTGTGAACAATCAATACGAGACGCGAGTTGCGTGGTGTGTGAACAATCAAAACATATGAGTTGCATGGTGTGTGAACAATCAAAACATATGAGTTGCACGGTGTGTGAACAATCAAAACGAGGTGTGAGTTGCACCGTGTGTGAACAATCAAAACATATGAGTTGCACCGTGTGTGAACAATCAAAACATATGAGTTGCATGGTGTGTGAACAATCAAAATTAGATGCGAGTTGCACGGGTGTGAACAATCAAAACATATGAGTTGCACCGTGTGTGAACAATCAAAACATATGAGTTGCACCGTGTGTGAACAATCAAAACATATGAGTTGCATGGTGTGTGAACAATCAAAATTAGATGCGAGTTGCACCGTGTATGAACAATCAAAACATATGAGTTGCACGGTGTGTGAACAATCTAAACGAGGTGTGAGTTGCACGGTGTGTGAACAATCAAAACATACGAGTTGCACGGTGTGTGAACAATCAAAGCGAGATGTGAGTTGCACGGTGTGTGAACAATCAAAACGAGGTGTGAGTTGCACGGTGTGTGAACAATTAAAACATATGAGTTGCACGGTGTGTGAAGAATCAATACGAGATGTGAGTTGCGTGGTGTGTGAACAATCAAAACATATGAGTTGCATGGTGTGCGAACAATCAAAATTAGGTGTGAGTTGCATGGGTGTGAACAATCAAAGCGATATGTGAGTTGCATGGTGTGTGACCAATCAAAACGAGGTGTGAGTTGCGTGGTGTGTGAACAATCAAAACATACGAGTTGCACCGTGTGTGAACAATCAATATGAGATGTGAGTTGCATGGTGTGTGAACAATTAAAACATATGAGTTGCACGGTGTGTGAACAATTAAAACATATGAGTTGCACGGTGTGTGAACAATTAAAACATATGAGTTGCACGGTGTGTGAACAATCAAAGCGAGATGTGAGTTGCATGGTGTGAACAATCAAAACGAGGTGTGAGTTGCACAGTGTGTGAACAATCAAAGCATACGAGGTGCACGGTGTGTGAACAATCAAAACATATGAGTTGCACGGTGCGTGAACAATCAAAATTAGGTGCGAGTTGCATGGTGTGTGAACAATCAAAATTAGGTGGGAGTTGCACGGGTGTGAACAATCAAAGCAAGATGTGAGTTGCATGGTGTGTGAACAATCAAAACGAGATGTGAGTTGCGTGGTGTGTGAACAATCAAAACATATGAGTTGCACGGTGTGTGAACAATCAAAATTAGGTGTGAGTTGCATGGTCTGTGACCAATCATAATTCGGTGTGAGTTGCACGGTGTGTGAACAATCAAAACGTATGAATTGTGTGGTGTGTGAACAATCAAAACATACGAGTTGCGTGGTGTGTGAACAATCAAAACATATGAGTCGTGTGGTGTGTGAACAATCAAAACATGAGTTTCACGGTGTGTGAACAATCAAAATTAGGTGCGAGTTGCACGGTGTGTGAACAATCAAAACATATGAGTTGTGTGGTGTGTGAACAAACAAAACGAGGTGAGAGTTGCATGCTGTATGAACAATCAAAACGATGTGGGAGTGTGAACAAACAAAATGAGGTGTGAGGTGTGTGTGAACAATCAAAAAGTATGAGTTTCATGATGTGTGTGAACAAACAAAACGGTGTGCGAGTGTGGTGTGTGAACAAACAAAAACGAGGTGCGAGTTGCATGGTGTATGAACAATCAAAACGATGTGGGAGTGTGGTGTGTAAACAAACAAAATGAGGTGTGAGGTGTGCGAACAATCAAAACGTACGAGTTGCATGGTGTGTGAACAAACAAAACGATGTGTGAGTGTGGTGTGAACAAACAAAACGAGGTGTTTGGTGTGCGAACAAACAAAACGATGTGTGAGTGTGGTGTGTGAACAAACAAAACGAGGTGTGAGTTGCATGGCGTGTGAACAATCAAAACGATGTGTGAGTGTGGTGTGTGAACAAACAAAACGAGGTGTGAGGTGTGTGAACAATCAAAACGTATGAGTTGCATGTTGTGTGAACAAACAAAATGAGGTGTTTTGCACGGTGTGTGAACAATTAAAATGAGGTGTGAGTTATGTGGTGTGTGAACAAACAAAACGAGGTGTGAGTTGCATGTTGTGTGAACAAGCAAAACGATGTGTGAGTGTGGTGTGTGAACAAATGAAAACGAGGTGTGAGTTGCATGGCGTGTGAAGAATCAAAACGATGTGTGAGTGTGGTGTGTGAACAAACAAAACGAGGTGTGAGGTGTGTGAACAATCAAAACGTATGAGTTGCATGTTGTGTGAACAAACAAAATGAGGTGTTTTGCACGGTGTGTGAACAATTAAAACGAGGTGCGAGTTATGTGATGTGTGAACAAACAAAACGAGGCGTGTTGCACGGTGTGTGAACAGTTAAAACGAGGTGTGTTGCATGGTGTGTGAACAATTAAAACGAGGTGTGAGTTGCATGTTGTGTGAACAAACAAAATGAGGTGTGTTGCGCGGTGTGTGAACAATTAAAACGAGGTGTGAGTTATGTGGTGTGTGAACAAACAAAACGAGGTGTTTTGCACGGTGTCTGAACAATTAAAACGACGTGTGTTGCATAGTGTGTGAACAATTAAAACGAGGTGAGATTTACAAGGTGTGTGAACAATTAAAACGAGGTGTGAGTTATGTGGTGTGTGAACAAACAAAACGAGGCGTGTTGCACGGTGTGTGAACAGTTAAAACGAGGTGTGTTGCATGGTGTGTGAACAATTAAAACGAGGTGTGAGTTGCATGTTGTGTGAACAAACAAAATGAGGTGTGTTGCGCGGTGTGTGAACAATTAAAACGAGGTGTGAGTTATGTGGTGTGTGAACAAACAAAACGAGGTGTGTTGCACGGTGTCTGAACAATTAAAACGACGTGTGTTGCATGGTGTGTGAACAATTAAAACGAGGTGTGAGTTGCATGTTGTGTGAACAAACAAAATGAGGTGTGTTGCGCGGTGTGTGAACAATTAAAACGAGGTGTGAGTTATGTGGTGTGTGAACAAACAAAACGAGGTGTTTTGCACGGTGTCTGAACAATTAAAACGACGTGTGTTGCATGGTGTGTGAACAATTAAAACGAGGTGAGATTTACAAGGTGTGTGAACAATTAAAACGAGGTGTGAGTTATGTGGTGTGTGAACAAACAAAACGAGGCGTGTTGCACGGTGTGTGAACAGTTAAAACGAGGTGTGTTGCATGGTGTGTGAACAATTAAAACGAGGTGTGAGTTGCATGTTGTGTGAACAAACAAAATGAGGTGTGTTGCGCGGTGTGTGAACAATTAAAACGAGGTGTGAGTTATGTGGTGTGTGAACAAACAAAACGAGGTGTGTTGCACGGTGTCTGAACAATTAAAACGACGTGTGTTGCATGGTGTGTGAACAATTAAAACGAGGTGAGATTTACAAGGTGTGTGAACAATTAAAACGAGGTGTGAGTTATGTGGTGTGTGAACAAAACGAGGTGTGCTGCACGGTGTGTGAGCAATTAAAACGAAGTGAGATTTACGAGGTGTGTGAACAATTAAAATGAGGCGTGAGTTATGTGGTGTGTGAACAAACAAAACGAGGTGTGTTGCACGGTGTGTGAACAATTAAAATGAGGTGTGAGTTGCATGTTGTGTGAACAAACAAAATGAGGTGTGTTGCGCGGTGTGTGAACAATTAAAACGAAGTGTGAGTTATGTGGTGTGTGAACAAACAAAACGAGGTGTGTTGCACGGTGTCTGAACAATTAAAACGACGTGTGTTGCATGGTGTGTGAACAATTAAAACGAAGTGAGATTTGAGGTGTGTGAACAATTAAAACGAGGCATGAGTTATGTGGTGTGTGAATAAACAAAACGAGGTGTGTTGCACGGTGTGTGAACAATTAAAACGAGGTGTGAGTTGCATGTTGTGTGAACAAAGAAAATGAGGTGTGTTGCGCGGTGTGTGAACAATTAAAACGAGGTGTGAGTTATGTGGTGTGTGAACAAACAAAACGAGGTGTGTTGCACGGTGTCTGAACAATTAAAACGACGTGTGTTGCATGGTGTGTGAACAATTAAAACGCGGTGAGATTTACAAGGTGTGTGAATAATTAAAACGAGGTGTGAGTTATGTGGTGTGTGAACAAAACGAGGTGTGCTGCACGGTGTGTGAGCAATTAAAACGAAGTGAGATTTACGAGGTGTGTGAACAATTAAAACGAGGCGTGAGTTATGTGGTGTGTGAACAAACGAAACGAGGTGTGTTGCACGGTGTGTGAACAATTAAAACGACGTGTGTTGCATGGTGTGTGAACAATTAAAACGAGGTGAGATTTACAAGGTGTGTGAACAATTAAAACGAGGTGTGAGTTATGTGGTGTGTGAACAAAACGAGGTGTGCTGCACGGTGTGTGAGCAATTAAAACGAAGTGAGATTTACGAGGTGTGTGAACAATTAAAATGAGGCGTGAGTTATGTGGTGTGTGAACAAACAAAACGAGGTGTGTTGCACGGTGTGTGAACAATTAAAATGAGGTGTGAGTTGCATGTTGTGTGAACAAACAAAATGAGGTGTGTTGCGCGGTGTGTGAACAATTAAAACGAAGTGTGAGTTATGTGGTGTGTGAACAAACAAAACGAGGTGTGTTGCACGGTGTCTGAACAATTAAAACGACGTGTGTTGCATGGTGTGTGAACAATTAAAACGAAGTGAGATTTGAGGTGTGTGAACAATTAAAACGAGGCGTGAGTTATGTGGTGTGTGAATAAACAAAACGAGGTGTGTTGCACGGTGTGTGAACAATTAAAACGAGGTGTGAGTTGCATGTTGTGTGAACAAAGAAAATGAGGTGTGTTGCGCGGTGTGTGAACAATTAAAACGAGGTGTGAGTTATGTGGTGTGTGAACAAACAAAACGAGGTGTGTTGCACGGTGTCTGAACAATTAAAACAACGTGTGTTGCATGGTGTGTGAACAATTAAAACGCGGTGAGATTTACAAGGTGTGTGAATAATTAAAACGAGGTGTGAGTTATGTGGTGTGTGAACAAAACGAGGTGTGCTGCACGGTGTGTGAGCAATTAAAACGAAGTGAGATTTACGAGGTGTGTGAACAATTAAAACGAGGCGTGAGTTATGTGGTGTGTGAACAAACGAAACGAGGTGTGTTGCACGGTGTGTGAACAATTAAAACGACGTGTGTTGCATGGTGTGTGAACAATTAAAACGAGGTGAGATTTACAAGGTGTGTGAACAATTAAAACGAGGTGTGAGTTATGTGGTGTGTGAACAAAACGAGGTGTGCTGCACGGTGTGTGAGCAATTAAAACGAAGTGAGATTTACGAGGTGTGTGAACAATTAAAATGAGGCGTGAGTTATGTGGTGTGTGAACAAACAAAACGAGGTGTGTTGCACGGTGTGTGAACAATTAAAATGAGGTGTGAGTTGCATGTTGTGTGAACAAACAAAATGAGGTGTGTTGCGCGGTGTGTGAACAATTAAAACGAAGTGTGAGTTATGTGGTGTGTGAACAAACAAAACGAGGTGTGTTGCACGGTGTCTGAACAATTAAAACGACGTGTGTTGCATGGTGTGTGAACAATTAAAACGAAGTGAGATTTGAGGTGTGTGAACAATTAAAACGAGGCGTGAGTTATGTGGTGTGTGAATAAACAAAACGAGGTGTGTTGCACGGTGTGTGAACAATTAAAACGAGGTGTGAGTTGCATGTTGTGTGAACAAAGAAAATGAGGTGTGTTGCGCGGTGTGTGAACAATTAAAACGAGGTGTGAGTTATGTGGTGTGTGAACAAACAAAACGAGGTGTGTTGCACGGTGTCTGAACAATTAAAACAACGTGTGTTGCATGGTGTGTGAACAATTAAAACGCGGTGAGATTTACAAGGTGTGTGAATAATTAAAACGAGGTGTGAGTTATGTGGTGTGTGAACAAAACGAGGTGTGCTGCACGGTGTGTGAGCAATTAAAACGAAGTGAGATTTACGAGGTGTGTGAACAATTAAAACGAGGCGTGAGTTATGTGGTGTGTGAACAAACGAAACGAGGTGTGTTGCACGGTGTGTGAACAATTAAAATGAGGTGTGAGTTGCGTGGTGTGTGAGCCACCAAAATGAGGTGTGTGAACCAGCAAAATATGCTGTTTTACCAAAAGGTGGGGCACAAACAATCCAAGGGAGGTGTGTGGTGTGTACAACTCGTCGTGTCACAAAGAAATGCACAAAATAATGGCAAATGTCCAGGTACATGATGTGGGACCGCCATCCCGCCCTTCCATGCTACTGCTTCCCAGAATCACTCAAAGTAATGTACAAAACCAGAGGGAGCCCAAATAAAGGATGCAGACACAGGCTCAGACACAAAGCAAGGACGCAGACACAGGCTCAGACGCAAAGCAAGGATGCTGAAACAGGCTCAGACGCAAAGCAAGGACACTGAGACAGGCTCAGACACAAAGCAAGGACGCAGACACAGGCTCAGACACAAAGC
>NW_028222800.1:0-25190 GCF_056783735.1 Eptatretus burgeri | reverse complement strand
ACTGCAACACTACCCTCCCTTTTACTCTAATCCATCCAGAGTCACCAGGCCATCGTTTAGGCATGTAGGTGTAGTTTCCTCTCAAACAATTCTACCAAACGGGTCCCCGAGTGTGACATTTCAAAAGTTCAATACATGGCCCTCAAAAATTATAAACCTAATAAAGCGTTACATAACTAAGCTTAACTAACGTGGACAACCTCACGCTCGCACATTTATGGAATTTTAAACAAAAACAGATAAGTCGGTGTGCTTTCATTAATAACTATGTACATTTGTAATATTTATACCACCCATGGCTCAGAACCTGCAACTCAAGGAAGAAGAAAAACATGAGGAGGGGAAGCCATAAAATGTCCAACAAATGTGCAAAGTCTTGGTTGCTCTCATTGGCTCCCTCACTCCACCAGGTAAGCTGCTGGAGGCAGCTTATCCTATCACAGCAGGCCATAGCCATCTCAGCCCACATTTACTGGCCTATATATTTGCACTCTTCCGGGCTGTTCATCTGCAGTCCTCAGTGGCGTAGCTGCCTGTATGGTCGTCCTTGTGGCGTGGCTGCTCACTGACAGTCCTTATGGCTCCGTCTTCGACTCTCTCCGGGATTTTGGAAGTTGGCGTGGTCCTTTTAGGCACATGATGCAGGTGAGCAAACGGGCAAAGGCAATGGTATGGCATGTCAAAGGTAGTCAAGGCAAGGCAAAGACAATCAACGAAAGGCAAGGTGATGCAACCCAGGTTGGCAGGTGACATGGTTGTGGCTTACATGACATTCAAAAAAGCTTTTGTCCTTGTCCTTGTGTTGAGGATGAACATTCTGCAAATGTTGCTTCAACTTTGTTGGTTTCATAGAATCATTTGACAAAGCTTTTCTGCAAATAACACATTGAGGCCTTTCTTCTCCATTCATGATGGATGTGAATCCATATTACATATATGAATCATCGTACCCTCTTTTTTGACACTCACGATGGGCTCCAAATTCTGTGAATAAAAAACAAGAATAAGTCAAAAAATAACTATAAATAGAATATTTCCACAGATAAAAAAGTGAAATATATATCTTAATTTTTAATTTAATGTGACAATCAATAAAGTTTATTGAATGTCACATTAGATTCAAAATTAAGATATATATTTCACTTTTTTATCTGTGGAAATATTCCATTTATGGTTATTTTTGACTTATTCTTGTCAAAAGAAAGTGTGTGTGTGTGTGTGTGTGTGTGTGTGTGTGTGTGTGTGTGTGTGTGTGTGTGTGTGTGTGTGTGTGTACCCAACCCCTTCATACCCAACCGCCCCTTCCCTCCCTCCTGCCACAAAATAATTTTCGCAGGGTGGTCATGAAATGATGTGTACATAATAACTTCTTAAAAAAGAATTTAAAAAATATCTCTCAGGAATTTCCCCGGTGGCTTCCCGACTAATTAATTGCATAAGCAGCCATTTCACTCCAACAAGCTAATTTTCGTCACCTCTAATGTTTATTTACTTCACATAATATGTGAAGTACATGTCCATCAGTTTGTTTATAAGCCTTGAATAAGCAAGAGGAGAACTTGAGGGAGGGTTAACCTCCTACAATTTCATAGGCAGACCAATTCATCAGCGTTTGCCGTCCTTCGGATATATGTAAAACTGGATGTCGCGTCTGTCGGCATAACTATAAGATTGAACGAAATTGGGTACACTCAAACAGCACGTTCCATTAATGAAGAGATAATAAACAAGAGCTTCCCTTGAGGGATGAGACTCACACTACGACTGTCACCCTGTGTCCCCACTATCACGGAATTGGAACTCTCTGAGGCGGTAATAAAGGTACTTTATAAAGGCACATTTTATTTATAATTAAAATATAGACTATTCCATGGCGCTGCCTTCCCTTCCCCTCCTGTCATGCTAACATCCTCCAAAACCGACTCCCAACTCCCAACTCTTCGGGCAGTGTTCGTACCTTTTATTTAATTATAAGTTTAATGCGACAAACTCTAAAAATGTTTCACCAAACCCAACTTTCAGATTTTAAACTGCGGAATTAAGCTCAGCAAAGGTCCAACTGCATAAAAAGTGTTAATTTGCTTAACAACAACAACAATAAAAAAGAACTGTTTTGAGACCTCTCCGTTCCAGGCATACCTTAAGTAACATTCCAGCCATGCCATTACTTAAAAAACCATAAATGATACTGTTTCGGTTGTGGGGGTAGCTTGAAGAATTTAATAGGAAATTTGGCATTGTGTGGAGTTGTGTGGAGTGGATTGGAGTTGCAGACGAGTGGAAAGCATCTTGATGTAACTAAACAAGGAAACAAGGAAATCCAACACAGGTGGAGGCCATTCAGCCCATCATGCCTGTGCGAACACCACACTAATCCATCCACACAAGATCCAACGAAGAAAATGCAAAAAAAGTTGTAAGTTAATAGAAATTAAAAAAATTGTTTCTTTGTGGTTTTTGGAGTTTTAAATTTTTACATTTTATTTTATTTTTATTTTTTGTCGTTTTTGTATTTTTTTTTCTTTCCCCTCAGGGGAGGGGGCATGGGCTTGGTTTAAAACACACATCAACCACACAACCCCCCTTGACAAGACCCCCACCAACAGCACTCTGTACACATGCACACAAACAGCCATCAATGCTCAAACTACCTAAAATGTCCTATCAACATCCCCATACCCCTGTGTCTCCATAGCTTCCAGGTACCCATCTAATTTTAATTTAAACATGTCTACTTTTTATGGTGCCACTACCTTTCCAGGGATGTCATTCCACGCATTAACTACTCTCTGAGTAAAAGTCCCCTACCTTGCTTCCGTCTTAACGCTCCTATTCTTTACTCTCATGCTGTGACCGCTGGTCCTATCACTGTCTACTCTGTTAAATAATTCATGTGCACTTATTTTGTCTATACCTTTCATTTTCTTAAACATCTCCATCATATCTCCTCGCAACCGCCTCCTTTCTCGTGTATAAAGCCTTGTCTCCTTCAGCTGCTCCTCATATCTGAGTCTCGCTCGGCCTGGAATCAATCTAGTAGCCCTGTGCTGAACCCTCTCTCTCTCCAAGGCATCTATGTCCTTCCAGAACTGTGGTGACGAGAACTGCACACAATATTCTCGATGTGGCCCTCACTTAATTCCTGTACAATGTTAACACCACCTCTTTTGATTTATAAGTGATCCCCCTCCGAATACAGCCAAAAACCCGAGCTGAATAAACTTTATTGAGTGTCACATTAAATTAAAAATTAAGATATATATTTCCTTAGCTGCCCGGCACTGTGCTGCCCGCCTACTTCCCATATCTATTACCACACCCAGATCCTTCTCCTGTGTGACACACTCCAAAATTACCCCTTGCATCCTGAAATCCTTATTTTCATTGTTCTTTCCTCCCCAACACCTTACACTTGCTCAGGTTAAATTCCATCTGCCAATATTTTGCCCAATCTATACAAGTATCAATACTTTCCTGCATCTGATCACCACCCCCGCTGCTATCCACCTCACCTCCAAGCTTTGTGTCATCTGCAAATTTTGAAAGCTTACTCTTGACCCCATTATCCAAATCGTTGATGTAAATAATGAATAGTAATAGTCCGAGTACTGATCCTTGAGGTACCCCACTACTTACATCCTCCCAGCGAGATATCCACAAACTCACAGCCACTCTTTGCTTCCTACCACTAAGCCAGTTTGCAACCCAATTAGCGACCTGACCAGCCACTCCACAAGCCCTCACTTTGGCTAACAACCTCTGATGTGGTACCTTATCAAATGCCGTCTTAAAGTCTAGATTTACTATGTCCACTGCCTTTCCCTCATCCACCCAATCAGACACTGCCTCATAGAACTCTAAAAGATTTGTTAAACAGGAACTACCTTTGGTAAACCCATGCTAACTACCTTTCATACGTTTATATTTGTTTAAATGGTTCCTCATCTGGTCCTTATTTAATGTCTCCAACACGTTCCCCACAACTGAAGTCAAACTAACAGGTCTATCGTTCCCCAATTCTTCTCCGGATCCTTTCTTAAATAGTGGTGTCACACTTGCTATTCTCCAATCCTCCGGTACCTGTCCTGACTCCAGGGAGCTATTGAAAATATCCGTTAACATCTCGCTTACCTGCTCAGCCACCTCTCTCAATATTCTCCGTTGCATATTACCTGGACCCGGAGCCTTGTCTTCTCTTAGATTACCGAGCTGTTCCTTTACTTCCTCCACTCCAATCTGGATCTTCTGTAAAAACCCTTCCTCACCACCTTGATAGATACTCTCAGCTATTGCCAATTCTCCTGACTGTTCTTGTGTAAAAGTTGAAGAAAAATACCTGTTTAATAAGCCTTCCATCTCACTTTCATCACTAACCACTCTCCTGGTGATATTCCTCAATGGGCCCACACTGGTCCTAACCTGTTCTTTTCACCTGATATACTGAAAGAAAGCCTTGCTATCATGTTTAATATTCTTAGCCATGTCCTTCTCATACTGTCTTTTGGCTTGCCGAGTTCTATTCTTAACTTGCCCCTGTTTACTTCGATAGTGAAATAAATCTAACTGCAGTCCTGTTATTTTAAACCGTCAGTGGGGAAGTCTGATTTGGGCGACCAGTGGTAAGGAAACCCCAGGCGACCAATATGAGGTTGCGTGAGAGCCTGGATGTGAGGAGACCCTCCCCAGTGAGGCGTACAGCAATAGAGCTGTCTGGCTGTCAGGGACCAAATAGTTGAAAAGGGGGGTGGGTGGGAGGCAAAGAAGTCGTAAGTCGGGCGACTTGTTTTTGGGCTGCGAACACCACAAACGGAAGTGCCCCCACCATTGTTGTGTACATTACCTCAACGCTGCCTAGTTGAGGATCACACGTGTGTAATAACATTTAAGCCATTGTATTGCAAGCTTGGAATGAATGATTCATATTAGGTTTATGTGTGTAAGTGATTGAGGGAAGGTTCACTGAATCCATTTCACTAACCTGCACCAGAGAGACAGGGCTCACGGAAATTTGAAATCAGTAAATTTGGATGATTCCGCTGGTCACATTGGGTATCGTGGCATCCACCAATGAACGCAGTCTTTAAGGCGCTGTCACACCTTGACGATTTAGCCAGCATATGCCGACTTATGAAAAATTTGTCTAAAACGCTGGCACACGTCGAATACGTTATGGGTAAGTTTTGTATACGTTAAGAGCACGCTGAAAAACACTGCCATACGTCGTAGTACGCTGGCTTTCATCGTTGTACTTTGCGGTTGTCCTCAAATTTTAGCATGCTTGAAATTTTACGACGTATGCCAGCGTATGACTCACACGTTCCGCTACGCTGGCCATAAGTTGTAGGCACGTTATGCGATCGTTGACACGTCATGTCGACACACGTTACTTGTAAGTTACTCATTAGTCCAAACACGTCGAGGCAATGCTTAACGTACCCGAAACTTATTTATAACCTATGAGTAACGTGTTGTAGGCACGTTACACGATCGTTGACACATGTCGAAGCACGTTATGCGATCGTTGACACATGTCGAGGCACGTTATGCGATCGTTGACACGTCATGTCGACACACGTTACTTGTAAGTTACTCATAAGTTGAAACACGTCGAGGTAATGCTTAGCGTACCCAAAACTTATTTCTAACCTATGAGTAACGTGCTTTGAACCTATGTGTAACGTACCTCCAACGCATATTGACGTATGTAGACGTATTTGATTGACGTCTTCCTGACGACCACAGAACTTACTGAACGTGTTTCTAATTTACAGCTACCGTATCATGGCGTATTGGCAGCGTAAAAAAATAAAAACAACAATAACTTCCGATATTTCGTCACGTGCTGTTACGTCACGTCCGATTGCCTCTTCAGTTTGCTCATGTCTTAGTCTTAGTTCCTCCTCTGTGATTATTTTCTGTTTGAGGATATTGTCACGTCGACGTCGAAACTTAAAAGCAAATGTCCGAATATATTTTAAAATTCGTGATAGACTACAAAAAAACATAAAAACAACAACAACAACTCAGATATTTCGTCACGTGCCTTCACGGAGCCAAGGAGAAAAAAGAAAATGTGCCTTGATGGAGAAAATAAGTTTCGGGTATGCTAAACATTACCTCGACGTGTTTCGACTTTGAGTAACTTACAAGGAACTTGTGTCGACGTGTGTCAACGATCGCATATCGTGCCTACAACTTATTCCCAGCGTAGCGGAACGTGTGAGCCATACGGCGAGGACGTCGTAAAATTTTCAGCATGCTTGAAATTTCACGACGTACGAGACGTACCACGAAATATGACAGCATACTTCATCGTTTTTCAGTGTGCTCTTAATGTATACACAAATTACCCATAAACGTATTCGACGTGTGCCAGGTTGGTTCGGAAAATTTTTCATAGGTCGGCATACGCTGGCTAAATCGTCAGGGTGTGACTGCATGGTTGACACTTTCAATTTTCAGGCGGTTATGACTTAAATCGGCGTGCGGCAGGTTTTTAACAGGCTTCGCCACGAGTTCGTCGGTGATACGTGCAGCGTGCTATGACTAAGTTAAACTATCGTTGGGCATAGGTTGTGAATGCCGACAACAGGCTAAGCGTTCGTTGGGAAAAGTTATCTATAAGACAACGAAATGTTCTGTGCCCGTTACTAATATGTTATGCATACGACCAACACGTTATGAATGTGACCAAAACGTTAAAAAAAATCAAAATTTCAGCGTATGCCAACGTTTTACATACATTTTTATACATTGCCATTGCTGGCTAAATGGTCATGGTGTGACAGCACCTTCAGAAGGGGGTCGTAAAAACGTGAATTTTTATCTTGCCAAAACGAAGTTTTTGCAAGATATTGTTACGGCTGTGGAAATTGGCATTACACCATCAAGGGTCTGGAGGTGACATATCTCAAAGTACATGTGTAGTTAGCCCCAAATCCGTTGTCTAGAGGGAATTTATGTGATTCATTCGGGCTGCGACGCTTTGAGATAGCCGTTTTTCTGTTCTATCTTTATTTTGAACCAACCACCACGCCAGCCATCGTCACCAACTACAACCACGCTCCAACCCTCAGACAACAACAACGCCAACAGCCACGACCTTTACCTTCACAACTCAATCCCGCAAACATCCCATCACCGTCATTCCCAAATGGCACCATAACCATCAAACCACCACCGATAAACCCTCCACCACCCTCACCTCTCTCCTTCTACGGCCATTCCCGCACCACCTGTGAACACTGAGCGTCGGGCTGTCTTGGGCTCGTTCAGCGAAACGCACCAAGCCGCGAGCGCAAATAGCGGCCTTTCCGAGGGAGAATTCGGATCAAAAACGCCACACGCCCACTTCTGATCCGTCCAATTAGCAAGTGCGGAGCGGCTTGGCCCCGCCTCCAGGCGCGTCTGTGTGAAATTGATATATGCAAATTCTAGGATCAGGGGAGGTTCACGCCCACTTTTCCTCCGTCCAATTGGCGAGTGTGGCTCCGCCCCCGAGGTCATCCTGATCCGGATATTTGCATATTGTTTTCTCCTGCCGGCCTATAAAACGGCGAGCGCAAGGCGAATCGGAGCAGAGTGTGGCAGTAGCAGAGTGTGGCAGTAGCAGTGTGTGTCGGCAGGGTAGAGTGAGTCGAGTCATCGGTGTGGCACCAAGTTGGGTTCTGCAGTCGGCTGAGGAGAGTTGCGGGAAGAGGCAAAGGAGCTCGGGTCCGAGGCGAGAAGGACGGCGGTTGGCGACGAGCTCGCGGTGTGAGATCGCTCGTCGCGGGACCCAAGCCAGCCAGCCATTCTCCTCCCCAGGGCATAAACAATTCCCCCTTTCCCCCGCGCTGAGATAGTGCAAAAAGGGGGCCCCGTTCCCACCCCACTCCAAACGTCGTGCCAACGAAACCCGCCAAGGAGCACGGAATCGGGGCACAGCCACGCGGCCACATCTGCGGCTCGTCCGCCAACGCATCACGAGGACGCGGGTAGGACCCCCCGGTCTCGTGGACCTGGCCGCTCCTCCAGGTCACGCGCACATATTGGCCTCCAGGCCTGTCTGCCCCCTTGTCTATGAGGGTGGCTTCTTTCCTTGCTTTTGAGTAAATGTGTGTTGGCGCCGTCTGTAAAGTAGAACTGTATAAGTGTTGCCGTGTGTCCGCGTATTCGGTAGTAACTCTGCGTCATTGTTTCTTTTCTTTAAACTGCTTTATGTGCATTTTGACTGTTTGGCTGTATATGTATGCTTTCCGTGTGTCGCGTCATAAATGTGCATTGTGTGAACTGTTTTCCTGTTTCGCTCGTGTTTTCTTTGTTGACCCTCCATCCTGCTTCACGTGTAAAGGGTTCGTAGTGGGCTTAATATGCCCGGTAATTAATCTGAACCGTCCAGGTCGGCGATAACACTGCTCGGTTATCCCGATAGCACGGAATGGCCGCCCAAGCGGCCCGTGTCCAGAGTCGACCTGCGGCGAGGTGCGATCGCCCGGTCGACCATTTGCGCAGGTACTTAGGTAGATCGAATTTGGCGAGCGACTCAATCCTGCGCGGGTGGGCAATTGGTGGGTGAGGTCGAAAGGCCCACCCGTGACTACCTCCCGACGTTGGTCCGAGAGGGTCACGACTGAATTGTCCGTCCGGTGGGCGACGTGCCGCGATCCGAGTTACGTGGCCGTCCGCACGCCGGCTGGCGCGACCCGCAACAATATGTTCGTCAGCTTGTATGTTTTTTTTTTGTTTTGTTTGTCTGTAATCACGTATAAAAAATTCTGCAGAGCACAGTTATCATTGGAAATTTTTGTAACTTTGCATATCAGAGGCCTATAGAGGTCCCTTTCAGCGCATAAAATTTTGAAGGTCAAGGTCATTTTGTCGCAAATAAGGGGAGTCGACGAAACCCTTATTTTTTGAGTAATTTTGATCGGATCGTCTTCAAACTTCATGGGAATATAGTTCATGGTCTGGCGCTCAGCTGATTAATTTTTGGTGGAGATTGGCCTTGACTTTCATGGTTGGCGCCTGAGGTCAAACATATTTGACCCCAAGGTCAAATTTTCAAGTTTTAGGAACCATATCGTGTAGTACCTCAAATGGAACACCTCGATGAGTGCTTTCTAGATATGTCAAGCTTGAGACATTATGACGTCATTTGGTGACGTTATGAGGCAAACGCATATTTTTCATGGTTACTCTGTAGAACGATTCTCATCGGAATCTCTCGTAGGCAGAAATTCCTGAAGGAGTCGCTCCTGGTGGATAGCAGCTCTGTTCACCTCAGTGTGACCTTAAAGAAGTCACACGTGGTCACCTATTGGCAAGATACGGGTCTTATATTTTGGTTAAGGTTTATCCAACATTTGATTTTTGTGTGTTTTCTGACATTTTTTACCTGCACCAGGAGTTAGGAGCGAGGAACTAAGAGATTTGTAAATATTTGAATTGTTTTGCTTCAGGGTGTAGAATGTCAAGAGGAAGAAGTAGGTTAGCTACCGCTCGCTTCCCACAGCCCCTCCTAATTTATGTCATAGGTTAATTAGGTATGAGTCTGTAAGTGGGAAGGCCAGAATGGTAACGCCTGCATTGAACCTTGCATGAGCTACGGTTCTGGCGGGGGGGGGGAGGTGTGGGGGGGAGGGGGTTGCTGTGTTACGGTTGTGGGGGTAGATCGAAGGATTTAATCGGGAATTCAGCATTGTGTGGAGTTGCTTGATCAGTGGACGAGAAGAAAGCATCTCAATGTAGCCAATTTAGGGAATCTGTGAGCTTAAGTGTTACGTGTCACCACATGAGGGGTGGTGCGGTGTTAATTAGCCTAGGGAGTAAGAATAAGTTCCCCAGTATGTGATTGACCTCTGATTTTTCCCTAAGTTTTTATATTTCAAGCCAGGCAATAAAGGTGGAAAACACATCCCTAGAACCACAATAAACAGTCAGAAAGCCCCGCCTTCCCGGGTTTGGTAAAAGCAGGCCACGCCCCGAGAGGAGATAGAGCGGGAAAGAGAAGGAGCCCACAGGAAAGGTGGCAGATCTTAAGAGAGATCGGTATGATCGAGGTCGAGGGCAGGCAGGCTTGCGCGCTTTGGAATTGTGGAAGGCTTCCGTCTGGATAGGACGGGAGTTCAGAAAAGCGCACACACGAGGTCAGTGTGAGGAACGCAAGAGGCAGGTGGCACTGAAGGGAAAGAGGAAGGCTGACATTTTGAGCCTTCATATGGAGAGCCGCTTGGGGATTGCCTGGTGTACGTCTGTCCTGCTACAAGTGAATCACCATTTTGCCTGCGTGTGCAGGTGCTGGTGGAGGTGCCTCCGTTCCA
This sequence comes from Eptatretus burgeri, assembly GCF_056783735.1. Taxonomy (NCBI): domain Eukaryota; kingdom Metazoa; phylum Chordata; class Myxini; order Myxiniformes; family Myxinidae; genus Eptatretus; species Eptatretus burgeri. The sequence goes on along the minus strand of NW_028222800.1, from coordinate 14,889 downwards.
ATGTGCAGGCCAAATGTGCGCGTGACCTGGAGAGGAGCGGCCAGGTCCGCGAGACTGGGGGGGGGGGATCCTACCTGCGCCCTCGTGACGCGTTGGCGGGCGAGCCGCAAATGTGGCCGCGCGGCTGTGCCCCGATTCCGTGCTCCTTGGCGGGTTTCGTTGGCACGACGTTTGGAGTGGGGTGGAAACGGGGCCCCCTTTTGCACTATCTCAGCGCGGGGGAAAGGGGGAATTGTTGATGCCCTGGGGGAGGGAGATGGCTGGCTCGCTTGGGTCCCGCGATGAGACGAGCGATTTCCCCACACTGTGACCTCGTCGCCGACCACCGTCCTTCTCGCCTCGGACCCGAGCTCCCTTGTTTGCAGTTCCACCGCGACTCTTCTCCGTTCCGCCCTCTCCTCACCCGACCGACCCGACTCTCTTTTAGAAAAACTCTCTCAGCGACTCCAGAACCCAACTCTCTTCATTCGCCTTGCGCTCGCCTTCTTATCGGCTGGCAGGAGCAGCTAATATGCAAATATTCGGATCAGAATGACCTCGGGGGCGGAGCCACGCTCGCCCATTGGTCAGAGGAAATGGGGGCGTGAATCTCCCCTGATCCTAGAATTTGCATATATCGACTTCACACACACGTGCCTGGAGGCGGGGCCAAGCCGCCCCGCGCTCGCCAATGGGACGGAGGAAAAGTGGGCGTGTAGAGTTTTTGATCCGAATTTTCCCTCGGAAAGGCCGCTATTTGCGCTCGCGGCTCGGTGCGTTCGGCACCAATCGCCGAACGAGCCTGAGACAGCCCGACGTTCAGTGTTCACAGGTGGTGCGGGAATGGCCGTAGAAGGAGAGAGGTGAGGGTGGTGGAGGGTTTATCGGTGGTGGTTTTATGGTTATGGTGACGTTTGGGAATGACGGTGATGCGATGTTTGCGGGATTGAGTTGTGAAGGTAAAGGTCATGGCTGTTGGCGGCGTTGTTGTTGTCTGAGGGTTGGAGCGTGGTTGTAGTTGGTGACGATGGCTGGCGTGGTGGTTAAGGTGGTTGTTGTGTGATGGTGGTTGAGACGTGGTTGGTTCAAAATAAAGATAGAACAGAAAAATGGCTAACTCAAAGCGTCGCAGCCCGGATGAATCACATAAATTCCCTCTATACAACGGGTTTGGGCTAACTGCACATGTACTCAGAGATATCTCACCTACGGGACCTGAATGGCGGTTTGCGAATTTCCTCAACCACAACACTACCCCCTCCCCTTTTTACAGACTTGTCCCGAGTCGTCAAATTTTTGTGTGCCATCATGTGTAGTTCTCCCTAGTACGTTTTACCTACGGATCCCTGAGTGCGACATTCATGGTATTCGTGTCCCCAAAATAAATAACCTGAGGGCTGAGTAACGAACTAAACAAACCCACTCACACGGACGACTTAACTAAAATTGCCGGCGCCAAGACAGACATGCCGGGGGCGCACTCGTATTTACAGTACATCTTAACCTTAACTGACAAATTTTACACTAAACCATGGCCCAGGATCAATGGACTCTGCAAAGAGAAAGCAGTTCGCAGGGAGCCAGGCTGCTCGCATGCAGTCTCTGGCTCATGCAATGCAGGTGACAGGGAACGTGGCCGGCCGCTCGCATGCAGTCCCAGGCCTCTCCCTTTTAACATGAACCCAGTGAACCACAACGGTGCATGGGCTGCACAAACGCAGTCTCCTGGTGCGGCTGCCTACAGGGCAGTCTCTGCGGCACAGTGAACGGTGCGGACTCAAGCCGACACAAACAAGGAACGGTGGATGGATGGATGGATACAACACTGCACGGACCGCCACTGCAGGCCCGTGTTGTTGCTGCCAACAGGACAGTTCTTGCAGCTTGCAAACTGTTGCTTGATGATCCTGGCACACATGGCAATGAACAAGGGGGGGGGGTGGGGCAAATCAAAACAGAACGGGGCAAAATGACGAGGGCAGTAGGCATGGCATGGGAAAGCAGTACTACTGTAGCAAACAGCCAGCAGATGATCGACCGGCACAGGTCTTGAAGCAAAACACAGCCAGCCGATGAAGTTGGCCGGCACAGGCTTTGAAGCAAAACACCAGCACACGATCCGGCCGGCACAGGCCTTGCAGTAACACAGCTGCTGATGATCCGGCCGGTACAGGCCTCGTAGCAAAACACAGCCAGCCGATGAAGTGGGCCAGCCTTCGCCTTTCAGTGGAGGTTGGTGGAGGGAGTGCGGTGGTGCTGGCCACTCGGAAGGCGGGCTCGGACCTACCCTACGGTCTCCCTCCCAACCTATCGCCTTTGCCTGTTACTGTCCATACCCACTCCCTTAATTTGTAAAACCCAATTTAGCCCCAACTTATTTTGTTGTTGTTTTTATTTTTACTTCCCCACTATAAATCGTCCCCTAACCCCCTCTACTGTCCTTGTTCGGCTAACCTATCTCGTCACCTAGCCTACTCCCAACCCCTACGTTCCCTTCCTGGAAGGGAATGAGGGAGAGCTGGCGTCATGTGTCGAGGCCCAATTCAAGCCTCAGGATGGCCTCCCAGACTTCAGCGATCTAACCCAAAGTGGGTCCAGCGGCCCACAACGAGAGCGAAGGGATGGATGGTGCGGAGGGGTACACTTCCTATCGACCCTAACCATTTAACTGTTAAACTACCCCGGGGCTTCCAACAAGCGCCTCTCGCTTAAACTATTGGTTCTATCAACCCAGATTCCCGTCGCCTGTGTTGGTGTCCTCACAATTTCGGGCCTCGCCCCCCAATTTTCTCTCCGTGCCCTCGCACGGTTTCATAGCTGGGACGCGTGGCTCCCCTTGGCAGGCACTACCCTCTGCCGATTCTCCAGCTATGGCACCCCCGGGCACTACACTGCCTCCGAGCCTACCAGCTCCCTAAACACCGGGGAGTGCCCTCCCTGGCGACTCCCCAAAACGCTCACGTGGCAGGCTGGCTTCCCGGGCCCCTTTCCGAGGGTCACCCGTGCCCACGACACTGCCCACACAGCCAATGGGTCCCCGCATCATGCGGGCGCACCCGTGCCCACTACGCTAACCCAGCCTCCCATGGGCGCTTGGCCTACCGCGGCCGACTAGCCTGGTGCCCGGGGTACCCACTCAGCGATACTCACCGTTCGTAGCCACGCTCCCAGCCCGTCAACAGGGCTCCTGCACCCCTCCAAATGGGTATCAAGCCTACATTCACACCAACAGCAAAACGACCTCCATTTTTCAATTTCGCTAACCCACTAACTCACTCTACACTGACCCCAGGGTCCCTTGGGTGGGAGTCACTCCTCTCCCCAATCACTCATCGCACCATGCATTCCACATTCGCTCCACTCACACAGACCCGCTGGCCTCACTCACTCACCAAGCACATGTTTCCACTCAACCCACCAACTCTTCAACACACACACCGCTGAACTCTGCCATCCTTCCAACTACCTCCCCAAACTAACTCGTGCTCCCACGTCGTCCCTTACACTAGTAGCACATCCTTTTAACACTACGTAGCTAAGCTACGTCCCCACTACACATTCACTGTCAGTCACTGTCCTAAAATATTCCAAAAATCATTTCCCAACCTAAATCTGACCTAAAGCCCTCTACCTCATCCATTCCTCGGGCCCCATGAGGACTTACCCCTGCCCCATAAAGCCGGTCTCGCTAACACTAACCCTTCCCCCTAGCTAGTTTCATCCTGTGCCCAGGCAAGGGGGTCTTCCACCCCATGCCCAGGGAATCCTGTTCACCCGAAAGCGAGGCTTTCCCCTTTTTTTTTTTTACATGCGCAGCACCAGCGCGGCAACTCGCAACCTGCACACCAGCGCGGCAACTCGCAACCTGCGCACCAACGCGGCAATTCGCAGCCGCGCACCTTTGGCGTGACGGCATGGCAGCTGTTCGCGTCCCTCGTACCTCTTGGACTGTACCATCCGGCAGGGATTCACCCTCCTGCCGGATTCCAACCATGCACGCAGCCATGACGTCACCCGGCGCATAAAAAAAACGCAAGCCTCACGTCTCGAGGGATTCCCCACGCGAACACATGTGCTCTGCCCGTTGGAGCTAAACACACACGCCCGCGTGGAGAACCCATCCAGTCCGAATTCGTCTACCTGCCTAAACTTTGTCCGTCGCGGGATCGACAACATTCACCGCTGGCGTTTTGGAGCGGGTTTCACTCCCGCAAGCGAGCACGTGGCGGCCTCGTGCGTTGCACAGCACGGACCTCGCGCTCGCCGCTGGGTGAACCCGGCACGGTCCCCGAAACAGCTACGGCCGCGACTCGGCTTTTGTCCCTCTGTCGCTGTTGTCGTCGCCATTCCACCCACGCACACCTGCGTGTTACGACACTCACACACCATTGCATCACATTCACACCGGGAGACGCGGCTGCATGCTCCCGCATGCCGACCGTCATCTCCCTCACATACCGCTCTCTCACATACACGGTCTCTCTCACACTCGGCCACTCACTCACTCGTGCCGTTTCCCTCACACACACCATACCACTCACACACGCGGGGCACTCCCCCGCCGTGCCTCATCCACACACGGCATGCTGGGAAGCACGCACATCGGCACTCTTGCCACCACACCACTCACACACGGGGGCGCACTCATACCTTGCACCACACACACCGGGACAACACTCGTAACCACACCGGGGACAATCACACTGGGGACTCGCGCCACCACAAGGGGTTCTGGGGCCTCTATACCCCCAAGCTCGGCGTGAACCTGTCCACAGCACTCGCCCCTCAACTCCGCTTGGCACGACCGAACCCGCCTGGTCGTGATCAGCCTCAAGGGGACATACTCCCTCCCCTCGTTCCTGGAGGAGGCCATCCAGCTGCTCGCACCAGGTCCCCAAACAGTCCGCCAGGTCCCTCTCATGGTCCTCCACTACCTCTGTGTGTGCTCGTCTTTAACCCCGTCCAATTCACCCTCTATCTCCCGTGTCTCTGTACATTTTCTTCTTTCCGTCGTCACCTCGTGTCTCGTCTCACACGTTTCGGTCTCCGTCACCCCGATTAGTTTTTCCCTCTCGGTCACCGTCACTGTTGCTCTCTCCGTCACCTTTACAAGTCTCGTCCAACACGTCCCCAAATTATTTTGTCCTCACCTGCCTCCCTTGCGGGCCTGACAACCGCTGCACTCCCTCCCAGCTCGTTCACTCCCACACGTGGCGTCGCCATTTTGAGCTCCACTGCCCGCGTTTCACTCCCCGCAATTTCCATTATGCCTGCCTGCAGGCTTCGGCCTATTTGCTGCATCTCACCACGCATCTCTTTCATTTCTTCCTTCACTTGTTGCGTCATTCCGCTTATTGCCTGCAAAATCATGTTTACCTGGCCCACGTTAAGTGGGTCTGCGGCAATCGCTTCGCCCTCAGGCGCGGGTCCGCCGGGGACTGGGGGAGGACTTTGACGGAGGCGGGGTGGGGGGGTGTCATACACCGCGGCCTCTGCCGCTGCGCCCATTTCGGGCTCTGGGTTCAGTTGGGGGAGATCATCCTGCATAACAAGCATTTCCTGCACGGGGATTTCATCCTGGACCATGGATTCTACACATTCTACATCCATTTCTAATACCCCCGGCTCCCGCCGCCTTGAGACTCCATCTTATATCTCGTAAGGGGGTGAATTTGGCCTGCTCATAATTTGGAGGGAATCGGGGTCGCTCCTCTCACCCCTGAACCGATTCCCCGTGAATTTAGCTTGGAGACCGAGAGTTTGTTTCCCACTCTCTGACACCAGTGTTGCGAGGAGGAGGATGGGTTCGTGTCCCACGACCTGACACCAGTGTTGCTAAGTCGCGCCCGCCGGCGTGCGGACGGCCACGTAACTCGGATTGCGGCACGTCGCCCAACGGACGGACAATTCAGTCGTGATCCTCCGGGAACTATCGCCCGGAGCCAGTCATAGGTGGGCCTTTCGACCTCACCACAATCGTGCCAATTGGCCACCCGCGTAGGATAGGTTTGTTCGCCAAACTCGACCTACCTAAGTACCCACGCGGATGGTAAACCGGGCGATCGTACCTCGCCGCAGGTCGACTCCGGACACGAGCCGCTTGCGCGGCCCGTTCCGTACTATCGGGATAACCGAGCGGTGTTATCGTCGACCTCGACGGTTCAGATTAATCACCGGGATCTTGCACCCGCTACGAACCCTTTACGTGAAGCAGGATGGAGAGTCAATGGAGAAAAGACGAAGCGAAACGGGAAAACAGTTCACACAATGCACATTTATTTCCCGGCACACGGAGAGCACGTATATACAGCCATACAGTCAAAATGCACATATAGTAACCAGAACAATAAAAGCAACAACGATGCAGAGTAAATACCGACTACGCGCACACACGGCAACACTAAGACAGCTTTACTTTACAGACGGCACCAACACACAATTACACTAAAGCAAAGGAAAGAAGCCACCCTCATAGACAAGGGGCAGACAGGCCTGTCGGCCAAATGTGCACGTGACCTGGAGAGGAGCGGCCAGGTCCGCGAGACCGGGGGTCCTACCCGCGCCCTCGTGACGCGTTGGCGGGCGAGCCGCAAATGGGGCCGCGCGGCTGTACCCCGACTCCGTGCTCCTTAGCGGGTTTCGTTGGCACGACGTTTGGAGTGGGGTGGGAACGGGGCCCCCTTTTGCACTATCTCAGCGCGGGGGAAAGGGGGAATTGTTGATGCCCTGGGGGAGGGAGATGGCTGGCTGGCTTGGGTCCCGCGATGAGTCGAGCTATTCCCCACACCGTAACCTCGTCGCCGACCGCTGTCCTTCTCGCCTCGGACCCGAGCTCCCTTGCTTGCAGTTCCACCGCGACTCTTCTCCATTCCGCACTCTCCTCACCCGACCGACCCGACTCTCTTTTCCAAAACTCTCTCGGCGACTCCAGAACCCAACTCTCTTCATTCGCCTTGCGCCGCCTTCTTATAGGCTGGCAGGAGCAGCTAATATGCAAATATTCGTATCAGAATGACCTCGGGGCGGAGCCACGCTCGCCCATTGGTCGGAGGAAACGGGGCGTGAATCTCCCCTGATCCTAGAATTTGCATATATCGACTTCACACACACGCGCCTGGAGGCGGGGCCAAGCTGCCCCGCGCTCGCTAATTGGACGGAGGAAAAGTGGGCGTGTTGAGTTTTTGATCCGAATTTTCCCTCGGAAAGGCCGCTATTTGCGCTCGCGGCTCGGTGCGTTCGGCACCAATCGCCGAACGGGCCCGAGACAGCCCGACTTTCTGTGTTCACAGGTGGTGCGGGAATGGCCGTAGAAGGAGAGAGGTGAAGGTGGTGGAGGGTTTTCGTTCGTGGTTTGATGGTTATGGTGCCATTTGGGAATGGCGGTGGTGCGATGATGTGGGAGCGTAGATGGTGGCAGTGGCGTGGTTGTTGTGTGATGGCGGTTGAGACGTGGTTGGTTCAAAATAAAGAAAGAACAGAAAAATGGCTAACTCAAAGCGTCGCAGCCCGGATGAATCACATAAATTCCCTCTATACAACGGGTTTGGGCTTACTACACATGTACTTAGAGATATCTCACTTACGGGTCCTGAATGGTGGTTTGCGAATTTCCACAGCCGTAACAATACTTTAAGTAGTCTGTGAGAGTAGATCGTGTTTCCAAGGCAAGACTTGTTTGAAGAGGCCGAATCAAAATGGCGGGCGACTAAGACCCCTGTGAGGCAAAGTTGGGCTGACCAAGGATAAGCCTTTCATGGAGGTAAGTTGTTAATTATCTTTAAAAGGAGTGTTTATAAAATAAAATTCCTCTTTTTTCCCCACCTTTGGAAGAAAATCCTTCACTCTCTTCAATCCCACTCTTCCCTCCAGGTCTTCAAAACAGCTGTTCACCACCATCTCTTACCTTCCCCATACGAAATCACAATCTTTTCTATCCCCGTTAATCCACCCCAAACACACCTCCTTCAAATTCCCTGCTTTCCTTCCTGAAAGTCTCTGTAATGTCCATCTTGTTTACCCTGTGTACCCTGACCCATCCCTCTCCCTTCCACAGATCTCATAATGTCTGTTCCACATTGTATTTTCATGCCCTCTACCCCTTGATTGTCTCCTGCTCCCCTTGTTGGACGTTCTGTGTGTTCGCTCTCAGACGAGTCTCAACAGTGTATACAAAAAAAAAAAAACACTTCACCCAAATACCCAGTTTACATTCATGCAATCAGACAGTGTTCTCTTCATTTGCATGCAAAATCTGGGGCCACGAAGTTTTCACGGCTTTGAAGTAAAGGACGGACACACACACACACACACACACACACACACACACACACACACACACACACACACACACACACACACACACACACACACACACACACACACACACATATAATAAATGTTGGTGTGTGTGTTTGTCTCCTCAATAACTCTAAAAAAAAGAAACTTGGCAGCCTGAAACTTTACAAACATACGAAGGGAACTCCAATGGAGTGTACGAGTGAAAACTGTGTGTTTGGGTTGATTTAAACACCCCTATTGAAGATAATTAAACGACCTTATTTAATTATCCTTTATCAAGGCTCATCCTTGATCACCTCACTGTCCCTCACTGGAGTTTTAATTCACCATTTTTTTTGGCCTGCTCAGCAATGCTTTCACTTGCAACAGGCCCCAACAATTTATTAACGATAAAGTTATTTTTTCATTTTCCTCACTCATATCACCGAATGCCTGATCATCATACCTACCAATCACTGGATACATTGCGGTGCTTATAAACGCCTGGAGATGCCAGCGTTTATGGCTTTATTTCATTTCCGCACATGCCATAACCTCTAGAATGTCTTAATCTGAGACGAATTTCAAGCTTTGAACTTTTTTTATGTTGACTTCAGCATTTGTCCTGACTGTGGAAAAAAAAAAACAGTGTTCATTTGTCCAATTCGGACATTGCTTGACATTCCGGGAATCTCCATGTGCATGTTTCTATGACCGATCACTAATCGCTTGCCAAGCCAGCCATTCCTTATCAACCGTTTCCTTGGAGTGCTTTCTTGGGTGCTTAAGCCACTTGGCGAGCACTCTGCAATATTCGCACTGTCAATTAATATATCGATCGACTTGAACAAAGTTCAGGGCCCACTCGCCTACATTTGGCTCTGTATTGTCATGTGGTATGCCAGGCGGTGCTTGCTCGCTGAAAATGTGCAATTGTATTTTTGACTACGTTTCCCCTTTTTGTATGATCTTCTTTCATTATACGATATGTCATTTTTACATGCAAAGATAAAAAGAATAGGAAAATATTTATTTTCAAAAAAATATTGATCTTGAAGAGAATAGGAGAAAATTTATCCCTCCCTTTTCCCACAAAGGAATTTTAGCAGGGTGTATATTAAAGTGAACGTGTACATAATAACTTACAAAAAAGAATGAAAAAAGATCTCGGGAATTTCACCAGCGGCCTCCCAACTAATTAATTACTTATACAGCAATTCATTCTTCCAAGCTGATTTTTGTCACCTCAAATGTTTATTTACTTCACATAATATGAGAAGTACATGTCCATCCGTTTGTTTATAAGCCTTGAATAAGCAAGAAAAGGACTTCAAGGAGGGTTAACGTCCCAAAATTTCAAAGGCAGGCCAATTTATCAGCGTTTGCTGTAAAACTGTACGTCCTGTCTGTCTGCATGACTACGGCATTGAACGAAATTGGGTACACTCAAACAGTACGTACCATTTATAAAGAGATTATAACAAGAGCTTCCCTCGAGGGATGAGACTTGCACTGCGACCGCCACGATGTGTAACCACTATCACGGAATTGGAACTCTCCGAGGCGGTAATAAAGGCAATTTATGAAATAAAGTGGTTATTAAATAAAGGCACATTTTAGTTGTAATTAAAATAAAGCCCATTCTATGGCGCTGCCTTCCCTTCCCTCCTGTCACACTTGCATCCTCCAAAACCGTCTCCACACTCACAATTCTACAGGGAGTGTTCGTGCCTTAATTTAATTGCAAGTAAAATGTGGCAAACTCCAAAAACGTTTCACCAGAATCTAATTTCAAATTCTAAGCTGCAGAACAAAGCTCAGCAAGAGGTCCGACAGCTTAAAAAGTGTTAATTTGATAAACAAAAAAAGTGTCTCCAGACGTCTCCATGCAATGTTTAGTATGACCAGGCATATCTTAAGCACCATTCCAGCCACACAATTACTGAAAACCATTGATGATACAAACACAACACTTACCTCAATCTTCTCGGGAAACATTCATCTCTCCAACTGATGCAGGCAAATGGTCCAAACCCAGCTCACGTTCCTTGTTAGTGGGCAAACCATCAAATGCTGAGTAAATCGAAAAATTCTTAAAATATTCAGGTTTCGACACTTATTTAGTCCACAATACCCATTCTCAAATGTGAAATCATACTTTAATTATATACTTCAATTTGTCTGTGAGAGGAGATCGTGTTTCCAAGGCAAGTGAATCGGCCGAATCAAAATGGCGGATGGCTAAGAACCCTGTGAGGAAAAGATGAGCTGACCAAGGATAAGCCTTTCATGGAGGTAAGTTGTGAATTATCTAGGAAAGGTGTGTTTCACTTCACCCATATACCGAATTCACTTTCATGCACTCCATCAGTGCTACCTTAAAATGCATGCAAAGTTTGAGGCCGATAGGTTCCATGGTTTTGAAGTTACGGACACAAACGGACACAGACACACACACACACACACACACACACACACACACACACACACACACACACACACACACACACCTATATTTATAATAAGCTAGACAACCCTTGAACCCGTTGGGTTCCCGTTGTGACAGCGGTTGATGAAAAAAATCATTTCAAGAAAACAAAAGATAGTTCCAGCGAACTATATCGCTGAGATTATTTGCATTGCTCAAATTCTCCGGAAGAGTACTTGACTGAATCGGGAATTTATTTTTCTATAATTTTTTCGTTGCCCAATTTGAACGAAACTGGACACTGCACACCGCAGGTGAATGGTGAGTAAGGTGGCCCTAAAAGTTTTGCGCTCTCGTGCACCGTTTTGGCTGTATTTTGGGAACATATATATATATATATATATATATATATATATATATATATATATATATATATATATATATATATATATATATATATATATATATATATATATATATATATTGTTACGGTTATCGGAACCGTATGCAAACAACATACAGGTGTCCCAAGTCAGTTATTCCATTGGTATATGTGCAGATAGATCCCTTCCTTGTGTGTAGTGGAGAAACACGGGGGTGTGTTGCAATTGGCTTTTAGTTCGTTTAATTAATCATTTTCTCCCCTTTTATTTGATTTCCCCTTTTATTTGAACCACGGTACCTTCATCTCGCTTGCCTCGCACCCTCGCCTCGCTTACCACAGCGTGACGAGCGCCAACCCAGAGACTCGTTATCCGAGTCAGAATCGTGACGTTCGCTGTGGCAGTTACATCTCAGCTTCCACTTTCCCAAACCCAGACACATGGTGTGGGCGGACCTTGCCGGCCTCTGGTGAGACCCCGCCCAGGAAGGCGGACCGCATGAAGACCTGGTCCAATCAGGATGAACGATGACGTCGGATTCGCCATGGCTCCACCCCTCCCTGATCTATAAAGTACGGGACAATCCTCAGAGTTGAGTTGAATGCGAGGGAAGTTTGTCGTTGGATTTGAAAGGTCGCGGTTGGTTTTTGAAAAGGAGAAGTTGGAGTTGGTAGATGCGAAGGACCTCGACCAAGCCTCTGTCTGGTCCTGCTCCTGCTGATCCCCGCCTTGGAATCTGCTCTTCTCCACTCGAGCTCCTTCACAGACACGATCTCCACACGTGCGGCTGTGGACCAAACTACACAACCTTTGCCGGGTGCCACACCACGGAGCATCCCTTTCCCCAGAACGTTCAGGTACCCTAAACTGTGACGTCAACTCCCTCCCACCCTGGCTGCAGAAGACCCTTTTCTTTTCTTTGGGTTTATTTTGTCCGAGTGTGTCTGAGTGTGTTGGGGTCTGTCCATTAGATAAGCCTGCATAAGATCTTCATTGCTGTAATTATTGCTTTTATTATTGTTGATAAACACCCTGGTATCCCCAAGGCTTGAGGAACATGTTTGTGATATTTCATCTCGATCTATCCAGCCATTCTGGAGAAGATTTTTAAAGGTTTTCGGGTAAATCCAATCAATGTGGCTGCCAAACCACGCAACCGATGACGTCATAGGTGGGAAACTTTTGTTCCTCATAGATCGGTGGTCATACCTGTAAAGTTTCTCCTCAATCTGTTCAGCCATTTCCAAGAAGAGGATTTTTGAAAGTTTAAACATGTGTGTGTACATCTTCTTCTTCTTCTTTCGGCTGCTCCCGTTAGGGGTCACCACAGCGGATCATCCATCTGATCCGCATAGTGATTTGGCACATGTTTTACACCGGATGCCCTTCCTGATGCAACCCTGGTCGCCTCTTGCGACACAGGGATCTGGTACACCTATTTTAACCGGGGTATACACCGGCCCAGTACACTGGTACTCATTTCGCCGACCTCGGAAGGATGACAGGCTGAGTCAACCCCCTGGTGTATTAATTCAGTGGCCCAACGGGGCTTGAACTCAGGACCTTTTGGATCCCAAGCCACTGCCCTAACCACTGCGCCAACACCAGGCATTTGTGTGTGTATATATATATATATATATATATATATATATATATATATATATATATATATATATATATATATATATATATATATATATATATATATATATATATATATATATATATATATATATATATATTTGCTGAACCACCTGAACGATGATGTCATAAATATTCTTCTGTTGACCAATTTATCTCTTGATGACCCTCAAAATTTTTCATACTGATCGCAGGCAGCGTTATGCAATTATGACGTCAGAAGAAGGCATTTTTGACATCATTAAAAAATCACACTTCTTCTCCATGTGGAGAACTTGACAGGTGCCAAGTTTCAATTCTTTCCAATGGAGTGGCTTCCGAGATGCAGAGGTCCAATGTTTCTCCTTTTTTCCAACATCGCTGTCACACCACAAGGCATATGACATTATATTTTATCATTCAACCATTCCACATGGTAGTTGAACTGATGATGAAAATTTCGAATCAATCCCACAAAGGGGTTCCAGAGGAAAGGAAAGAACAAAATGCAGACATGTATGTACGTACATAATACGTATGCAAGTATGCACGTACGTATGCACATACAGGACCGATCGCTGAGCAATGATTTTCGCTTTGCAAGGGTGGGAACACCAGAAAGGCAGTCTGGAGAATGCACACCTCTGCGAGGCTGAACAGTTTACATTTTGTTTCCAACTCATAGGCTGGATCACAATCTGAATTTTCACCAAAATCAAATCAATTCATCCTTGTCACACACCCAACCTGTCAACCAAGGTTTATCCGAACCCATCCATAACCTTCTGAGATATCCTGCTCACAGACAGACAGACGTGAAAACATAACCTCCATCCACCTTCAGTGGCTGAGGTAACTAGTTGTGAGAATTTCAAGCAGGAAAGGTTACCTTGTCATATTCAGTGATGTCTCGTTTTTTTCTGCTTTTTCCTTCATTTTTCTCTGCTGGGCAACCGATTGCACCCTGTTTCCATGTACCAGATGTGTTCTGGAATCCAGTTCTGCTTGGTTCCTCTGCAGAGATGGTGCCGCCTGATACCTCCTTCTGGGCACAGGTAGGCCTGTTCTAGGCCTGTTGCCCCCGGGCAGCCAGTGCCGCAATTTGCCCCCGTGCAGCTGGTGCGCCAAGTTGCCCCCGGGCAGCTGGTGCAGGAATTTGCCTCCGAGCAGCTGGTGAGGAAATTTGCCCCTGGGCAGTCGGTGCGGCAAGTTGCCCCTGGGCAGCTGGTGTGGCAAGTTTACCCCGGGCAGCTGGTGAGGAAATTTGCCCCTGGGCAGCCGGTGTGGCAAGTTGCCCCTGGGCAGCTGTTGCAGCAAGGTACACCCGGGCAGCCGGTGCGTCAAGATGCCCCCAGGCAGCAGTTGAGGAAAGTTGCCCCTGGGCAGTTGGTGCAGCAATTTGCCCCCGGGCAGCCGGGGCGGCAAGATTCCCCTGGGCAGCTGGTGCGGCAAGTTGCCCCTGGGCAGCTGTTGCGGCAAGTTGCCCCTGGGCAGCTGGTGCGGCAACTTGCCCTCGGGAAGCTGGTGTGGCAAGGTGCCCCCGGGCAGCCGGTGAGGCAATTTGCCTCTGGGCAGCCGGTACAGCAAGTTGCCACTGGGCATCCTGTGTGGCAAGTTGTCCCCGGGATGCCGGTGCAGCAAGATGTCCCCGGGTAGCTGGTGCATGAAGTTGCTCCCGGGCAGCAGGTGCGGCAAGTTTCCCCTGGGCAGCAGGTGCAGGAATTTGCCTCCGTGCAGCTGGTGAGGACATTTGCCCCTGGGCAGCAGGTGCAGCAAGTTGCCCCTGGGCAGCCGGTGCAGCAAGTTGCCTCTGGGCAGCCGGTGCGGGAAGTTGTCCCCGAGCAGCCGGTGAGGCAATTTGCCTCTGGGCAGCCGGTACAGCAAGTTGCCACTGGGCATCCTGTGTGGCAAGTTGTCCCCGGGATGCCTGTGCAGCAAGATGTCCCCGGGTAGCTGGTGCACGAAGTTGCTCCCGGGCAGCTGTTGCAGCAAGTTGCCCCTGGGCAGCAGGTGCAGGAATTTGCCTCCGTGCAGCTGGTGAGGACATTTGCCCCTGGGCAGCCGGTGCAGCAAGTTGCCCCTGGGAAGCCAGTGCAGGAATTTGTCTCCGAGCAGCCGGTGAGGCAATTTGCCTCTGGGCAGCCGATACAGCAAGTTGCCACTGGGCAGCCTGTGTGGCAAGTTGTCCCCGGGATGCCAGTG
>NW_028222798.1:0-25210 GCF_056783735.1 Eptatretus burgeri | reverse complement strand
GGTAGAGGTACATTTACAGTGCACACCGACGTGGTATATATGGGTAGATTTGGATCTGTACGGACTCTCCGTGGTTGTGTGGGTATGGCATGCCTGCTACGAGCGACATGGTGGAAAAGTTTGATCCCGTATATTTTGGAGGTTTTATCAGGTTTTCCTTTGATCTCGCGACTGTTTCTAAAGCATTTGGTGATCGGGTGTTCTTCACAAAGGTTAAATGGTTTCTCTTTGTGAGTTTCAAAGCAAAATGTATTTGATGACACCAACTTTCTGAGCCGTTTGCCGTATTAACGTGTTTCATAAATTATCGACCCAAATTTTTTTTCTTCCCATCACTCGCAACTGTTTATAACGTTTAATGTTTGTGAACATCTCCCTGAAATGTCGAGATAAATGCAACGTTGTTTTTTGGTGGGAGCACTCAACGTTTCTGGGTTGCATACAGTACATACTGTAGTCAGTTGTAATCACACTGACTCCAATCTGCCAATTCCCAAAAAATTGTTGACTGGTATCTACATTTTCAGCTTTCAGAATGTGGAAAGGAGTTCTTAAAGGGCGGGCTTAAAGTATCCACTTTCATTTCAGTAATTCATGGACCAAGGTGTGAAGTTTTTTTTGTTCTAAAAGTTTTGTCCCAATGCCTCTCTTCAGGATGGTTACCGAGGCCCGGACAGCTTCAACCTATAGTTCTTTTGTCGTCATATTTCCAGGGATGGTTTCTAATATCTCTGTGAGGTTCTTCATTATCATTCCTGCAGCTCCATCACTGGTACAACTTTGGCATTCTTCAGCTTCCAGGATCTTTTCATTTCATTCTTTCGGTTTTGGTATTTGTTCATTTTATTGATTTCTGCATCGTTTCATCCCAAAATCACTGGTATTAACACCTCAATGAGCAATGCCTTCTTCTCTTTTTTGTACCCAAGTATGGTATCTGGTCGCAATGCTTTGTTTACAATGTACACACTCGATTGGATCATGAGGTCAAACGTGAACGGTGCTTCCATGTTTTCAGTGATTGCTTTTGGTTCATTTTCCCACGAATTCTCTGCAACTAGAATGTCAAAGTTTTTGCAGATGTGCTCACGGAAAACTTCACAAACTCTGTTGTGTCGTGTGTCCAGCTGTTCTGACACGAGTTTTTTTTTTTTTTTTTCGTGTTCGGTCATAAAGCACAACATCATTCTCTTTGCTCACCCCACATCCATCCCTCACCTTTCTCTCTTTTGCTTCCGACTCCCCCCCCCCCCCAACTATCTCTATCTCTATCTCTATCTCTATCTCTCTCTCTCTCTCTCTCTCTCTCTCTCTCTCTCTCTCTCTCTCTCTCTCTCTCTCTCTCTCTCTATATCTCTCTCCCTCTCTCTCTCTCTCTCTTCCCGCCTCCTCACATCCCTCCCTCCCTCAGTGTATAGCAACGGTTGGTGAGGAGTCGCACTCTCCCCCTCCCCCCTGCCTTCCTGCCTCATTCTTCCCTGTTTCCTTCCTTCCCCTCCCTCCTCCCTCTATCCTCTCCCTTCCCTTCCACCCGTCCTCTCTGCTCCCATCCATGCTCTTGATGTCCCTCCCTACGTCTCCTGCCTTCCTTGCCTTCCATCCTCTGCTCCTCTCCCTACCATCCTCTCTGCACCGCTACCTGCCTTCTCTCCATCCTCTCTGCCCCTCCCTTCCCCCTTGTCTCCCTCACGTCTCCTCTCTCCCCCCTCCCCCTCCCTTCCCCCTCTTTCCCCCCTCCCCTCCCTCTCTCCCCCCTCCCCCTTTACATCTCCGTCAGGGAGCGATGGGTGGGGCTTGCCAGTAACAATAGTAATTATCGATTCCCCAACACACGACATGAAAAAGTTCCCACGTGGTCACGACGCGAGGCCTCCGCGTCCGGAACGTGTCGCCTTCAATTCCCGCCCGAAATCCGCGCCCTGTTCACCCACACGTTCCTATCCGAGGCCTGGTCTGTTCGGGCCGATCCATTCCAGCGAGATCGATTGTTCGGACGCGGGACGTGGAGAGAAACGTTCATCCTCGTGATCAACAAGATCCACAACATCGCGAATCCCGTCCAAATGGAGCGAGAGAGAAAACACGAGAAAACAACTCGAGTATTTTCTTGCCGGAAGCCATCACCACGTGAAACTCCTTTGTTTTTGCTCCGGCAGGTAATTATGTTTCGTTATGAAATAATCCTCCATTATTCGCACAAACCAACGATTTGTGAAATACACAGAGGAAGGGTCGACGTGCTTCGGACAGAAAATACATCTGACTTGCCCATCGTGTGTCACGTTTCATCGTGACGTCATTCCACAGCTGGTACGTCAGCCGTCCACAATTCTTGAAGAGAAGACAGGAGGAAATTCGTCGAGTGCAAAATGGTTTGAAACAGTTATTTAAATTATCATTGTACATTTAATAACAACACACCAATGACCATTTTCTTCCTTTTGTTCATTTCGTGTCTCCTCCACATGGAGAACCAACAAACAACACGTTAGTAGTGACGTCACGGTGAGCCGTCCATTCCCGATTGTTTTCCCACATTTTCTTTTTTATCAATGATTCAGTTGATCAAGACGAAGATCCGTAAAAAAATGACTTCCCAAGTAAAATGATGAATGTGAAGTTCGTTGGGAGGTAAAACGCTGGATTGTGCCTGTGACGTCACGGGACTCGAACATGAGGCTCGAACCCGCGAATCATTTCTGAGGAGCTCGTGAGGAGCTCGTTCCAATGAAGCGATGTAACCACTCGGCCATGCCAGCGCCGATCATACACTCAACGATAGTTATATATGTACTTTGTAATGAACCACAATAACCACAATCAGCGTGGTTAATCAAACCTGTTTACTCACTGGACACTGATGGAGAACACAGAATATTCATGATTTTGATGACGAGTTTAATCAAATGAGAATCACTGACGTCACACGAGCTCCACCAAACGTTGTAAAGTTTATATCCACGTTTTGATCCACGTTTTCCATTCTCAAGAACGAAACTTTGTAAAATCCCACGGAAATGGGGGACGAAACTCGTGTGTGATGATGATGATGATGATGATCGGGATGATGATGTTGATTATCGGGATGATGATGATGATGATGGTGAGAATGTTCAGGATGATGATTATGATGATGATGGTGATGATCGGGATGATGATGGTGATGATGATGGTGATAATGTTCAGGATTTTGATGATGGTGATGATCGGGATG
This sequence comes from Eptatretus burgeri, assembly GCF_056783735.1. Classification (NCBI taxonomy): domain Eukaryota; kingdom Metazoa; phylum Chordata; class Myxini; order Myxiniformes; family Myxinidae; genus Eptatretus; species Eptatretus burgeri. The sequence goes on along the minus strand of NW_028222798.1, from coordinate 21,996 downwards.
ATGATGGTGATGATGGTGATGATCGGGATGATGATGATGATGATGATGGTGAGAATGTTCAGGATTTTGATGATGGTGATGATCGGGATGATGATGGTGATAATGTTCAGGATGATGATGATTATGATGATGATGGTGATAATGTTCAGGATGATGATTATGATGATGATGGTGATGATCGGGATGATGATGATGATGATGATGATGGTGAGAATGTTCAGGATGATGATTATGATGATGATGGTGATGATCGGGATGATGATGATGATGATGATGGTGAGAATGTTCAGGATTTTGATGATGGTGATGATCGGGATGATGATGGTGATAATGTTCAGGATGATGATGATTATGATGATGATGGTGATAATGTTCAGGATGATGATGATGATGGTGATGATCCTCCCCCACAATCACGAAGAACGCACGAGGAATTGAGATCACTTTGATGAGTGCGGATTGTTCACGCGAGACCTTCTTTCTGGGGACTTTCGTTGAATGGAAAAATGTTTTCATAACAAGTGAGAAACAACGTTTTATAAAAATGAAAAAAAACATGTCAGGATGGAATCTCCAAAAAAACCAACGAAACAAGGTCAGAAGGAATGACAAGATTTATATGGTATGAATGACACCACAACACAACACCACAATCCTTTTACGAACTGACATCACGACATCTTGTGACATGTTTGCTGTTGGTCACAATGGTAACAATTACATGAAGTTCGCCAAAACATGTTTTTTTCATTTTTATAAAATATTTTTTCTCACTTGTTTCACTCTGACGATCTAAAAAATAAAATTTGTCATCCGTTTCTTTGTCTGTCTGTCCATGTATGTTCAGGTTTGTTGCAAAGACGGCTGGTCCGACAACCACCACATTTGGCACACAGACCAAGTCAGAAACAGAGTTTGCCCTGAGGGTGTTTTATCCATCACCTCAGTCTTTAAAGACCCCGAAGAGCCTTTAATACCTCCAATACCCTGAAGACACCAAAACGCTTTTCAGACTCCAAAGACCTGCAAGACCCTTGAAGACCCTTAAATACCCTCAATACACTGAAGACCCCTTAGACTCCTTGTAAGACCCTTTAGACCCCAAAGGCCCTGAAGTTCCTTCAGACCGCCCTCAAAGGGCGGAGGACTTCCTTGTGAGCCAACGGCCATCCATATCTAGTGCCCAACTGTGTCTGCGGACGTCCTCCTGCAGTTGGGTCACTTCTTATTAGGAGGTTGGTGGCAGGATTTGCACTCCGGCCACCGTAAAACCCTTCATTCCGCAAAACGCAAAAACGCAAAAAAATCTGAAAACCCACTCCGTGGGAGTACCTCCTGTGCAGCTTCCCTTCGCAGGGCAGCTCACCGGATGACAGGATTGGGGCAAAGCCTTCGGGACCCACAATCTTTGATAGGAGGGAAACCACGGGGTAACATCCCTGGGTCAGATTGCGGGAGAGTGTGTCGGAGTGGTGCTGAGGTGTCGTCCATCAGACGCCGGTCTCCTTGGGTTAACCTGAGGCGGTCCCTTCGGGTGGGTGCCTGGAATGTCCTATCCCTAAGAGAGGATGATCACCTGTCTCTGTTATCATCTGAGCTCAAGCGTTTGGACATCGGGATTGCAGCTCTCTCTGTGGTTCGGAGACCGGATTGCGGCGAGATAATGGTGGGTGGTTACACCTACTATTGGTCTGGTCGCTCTGATGGTTACCATACCCAAGGAGTTGCTGTAGCTGTGTCCAATAAGCTGACCCCAATGATAATTGAGGTAACACCGGTCAACGAGCATATTATGAGATTAAGGATTCGCCACTCCTTCGGTGTCATTTCCCTGGTCTATATTTATGCTCCGACTGAGGCGAGTGATCTTACCGTGAAGGACACATTCTACGCCACACTCGAGTCTGTGGTTGATCAGTGCCCCAGACGAGATACACTTCCAGTCTTGGGGGATTTCAATGCATCGACTAGAACTGATAGGGACGGTTATGAGGTGTGTGTTGGTCCCCATGGGTCGGGAACTATGAACCAGAATCGCACTAAGTTACTTGACTTTGCAAGAAGTCATGGACTTAGGGTGGCTGGTTCATGGTTTCAGCGCCCACAAGCTCATCGCTGGACTTGGTATTCCAACGCTGGCGGTGTGGCAAAGGAGATTGACCATGTCCTCATTGACGGTTGTTGGAGGATGATCCAGAACTGCAGGGTCTACCGGAGTGCTCAGTTCCTCAATACTAACCACAGGCTTGTTGTAGCAACTCTAAAGCTGCACCTTAAATCCTGGAGAATGGTACCATCCCAGCCTAGGCTGGATGTTGCCAAGCTCAGGGATGAGAGAGTAGCTGAGGAGTTTGCGAACAGGCTGAGTGGACACTTGGGGGGTCTGGGTGCTTTGGGGGGTCCTGAAGAGTTGTGGAGCACCTTCAAGACCACCGTCCTTGATGTTGCCGGTGGATGCCTTGGAGTTCACCGCAGGGCAAAGAAGAATTTTGTCTCTCAAGGGACACTGGATACCATTGACCAGAGTCGCAGGGCCAGGCTGAATGGCAGAGCTGAGCTGTTCAGGGAGCTGAGGCGTAAAACTGTACGTGCACTGAGGGTGGACAAGGAGGCCTATGTGCGAGGAATCTGTGAGGGGGTAGAGCTTCACCTGTGGACAGGTGATTCTCGTCCCGCTTACAGGGGAATTCGCGCATTACCCTCATCCAAGCCCATCCCTCGGAGCACTGCAGTTCGAGCAGAGAGTGGTAGGCTCTTGACAGAGGAGTCTGAAGTGAAGGCCCGCTGGGCCGGTTACTTTGAGCGGTTGTACCAGGCTGATCCCCCAACTGTCGAGTTGGACGTCAAGGGTGTTACAATCCCTGTTGCTGACCCTCGAATCAACTGTGGTCCACCATCGCTTGTGGAAACACGGGCTGCGGTGAACCAGTTGAAACGGGGTAAAGCTCCAGGGATCTGTGGCATCCATGCTGAACTTCTCAAGGCTGGTGGAAATGCTGCACTCGTGTCGTTGCATGCAGTTTTGTGCTCTGCCTGGAACACAGGCATCATCCCAACTGATTGGAAGAGGGGCCTTGTTGTCCCTCTCTGGAAAGGGAAGGGTGATCGCCAAGACTGCAACAACTACCGAGGGGTGACGCTGCTCTCAGTGCCGGGCAAGGTCTTTGCTCGGATAATTCTTGATAGGGTTCGCCACCATCTGCTTGAGCACCAGCGTCCAGAGCAGTCAGGCTTTACACCAAAGAGGTCAATGATTGACCGTATCCTTGCACTTCGTGTCCTCACCGAACGCAGACGAGAGTTTCGGCAGGGGCTGCTTGCAGCCTATGTTGATCTCTGTAAAGCGTTCGATTCAGTGAATCGGGATGTCCTCTGGAGGATTCTTGGTCTTCGTGGGGTGCCACCGAAACTGTTCGATCTGATGTCTGAACTCTACTCTGGTACTGAGAGTGCTGTGAAGTGTGGTGGTACCATCTCTGACTTATTTCCAGTTGTTACTGGAGTTCGTCAGGGATGTGTACTTGCCCCCACACTTTTCAGCACTTGTATGGACTGGATTTTTGGGAGGATGTCGGAGAGATCAAGTTGCGGTGCATCGTTTGGCAATGTCAAGATCTCGGACCTTGATTTTGCAGATGATGCAGTCATCTTTGCGGAGACCTTAGATATCCTTTTGGGGGCCCTCGAGGTGCTGAATGAGGAGTCGGAGCCGTTGGGATTACGGATTTCTTGGGTCAAAACTAAGATCCAAGCTTTAGGTGACATCTTGGATGCTGCTGTCCTGTCTGTGTCTGTTTGTGGTGAGGATGTTGAGGTCGTGGATAGATTCACTTACCTTGGCAGTGATATTCATGTCTCCGCAGGTTGTGAGCCGGAGGTCAATAGACGTCTGGGTCGGGCCTGGGGAGTCATGGATACACTGGATCATGGGGTGTGGCGCTGCCGGTACCTGTGCGGGAGGACGAAAGTCCGAGTCTTCAGGTCCTTGGTACTTCCAGTCTTGCTCTATGGGTGCGAGACTTGGACTTTGACCAAGGATCTGAGACGGAGACTTAATTCCTTTGGTACCAGGTCTCTTCGGAGAATCCTTGGCTATCGCTGGTCGGATTTTGTGTCCAACGAGCGGTTGCTGAGAGAGACTCGGATGAGATTTGTTACCTGCATAGTCCGTGAGCGTCAGCTGCGGCTGTATGGACATGTGGCTCGTTTTCCTGACGCTGATCCTGCTCACCAGATTCTCTCAGCGAGGGAGTCTCATGAGTGGAGGAGGCCAGTGGGCCGACCACGTGCCTCATGGTTGCAGCAGGTTGACCATCATCTCAAGGAGATGGGGATGGGCCTGGCATCTGCCTGGGGGATGGCCAGACGGAGGCCCCTGGAGTACCGGCGGAAAGTGGACGCAGCGACGCGCTGTTCTAGCACATGCTCCCATACCTGACCTGATAATTTAAAAAATAAAATTTGTCATCCGTTTCTTTGTCTGTCTGTCCGTGTATGTTCACGTTTGTTGCAAAGACCGCTGGTCCAACAACCACCACATTTGGCACACAGACCAAGTCAGAAACAGGGTTTGCCCTGAGGGTGTTTTATCCATCACCTCAGTCTTTAAAGACCCCGAAGAGCCTTTAATACCTCCAATACCCTGAAAACACCAAAACGCTTTTCAGACTCCAAAGACCTGCAAGACCCTTGAAGACCCTTAAATACCCTCAATACACTGAAGACCCCTTAGACTCCTTGTAAGACCCTTTAGACACTAAAGGTCCTGAAGTTCCTTCAGACCCTTTCGACTCCTCAGACCCCAAAGACCCATAAAACCCCTTAAACCCTTCAGACAGATTAGACAGCTCAGATCATTGATCATTTCGGGTATTAGACCACTTGGACTTTTTTCGACCCTTTTTACGTGCTTGAGAGTTTAGACCCTTCCGACCACTTCGACGCTAACTACAATTGGAACATACCCTTTCGACCAGTGATCTTTACTATTTTGGAGAAGAGGGCCACTTTTGCCGATAAGACATCAGTGTGAGAGCTGCCACACCACCTGCAGGACTCCAAAATGGCTGCTAAAACAGGCCCGTCATCCACGCAATCTTTTTGCTTGTTTTTTTGTTGTAATTAATGGGCTGCAAGCGTCATTGTTTGCATGCTGCCATCCACTGATGTAGTGATGTTACTTTTACACTTCACATTGGAACACTCATTTGAACCCCTTGAGTCAATACGATAGCATTGTGGTGGATTATGATGGGGGTGTTTTCACATTTGTTTGTCGGGGGCGCAATTTAGGCCACCAGTGGCCACCAGTGGGGCCGCACAATGAAGGGCTTTAGAACATCGAGAACTTTTTAAGCGCACACCACACAAACATCGATAGTCCTCTTACAAAATACAGACTATACTGGACATGTTTCAGCAAGTACAGCACTGCACAAACTTTACTCACCCAGAGGGTGGGTACTCTGCTATCGATACTAATAAAAGGCAGTGTGTGTGTGTGTGTGTGTGTGTGTGTGTGTGTGTGTGTGTGTGTGTGTGTGTCCGTCCTCCATCACTCCAAACTCATGAAACCTCGCAGCCTAAAACTTTGCATGCATATTCACAGAACTCCAAGGAAGTGCAAGAGTGAAAATTGGGTGTTTGAGTTAATTAAAAACACCTCTTTTGAAGAAAATTAACAGTCTTATTTAGTTATATCCTTTATCAGGCACATCCTCGGTCACCGCTCTCTGAGGTCTTAAGGCGAATCCTGGGCAACCTCGCTGGGGTCTGAAGCTGCCAAGTTTTTTGACCTGCTCAACCATGCCTTGACCTGCTCAACCATGCCTTGACCTGGAACAGGCTGCAACGATTTTTTAATGATAAAGTTTTTTTTTTCATTTTCCCTACTCATATTATCAAATGCCTGTTCATCATAGCTACGAATCACTTGGGCACATTGCATTGCTTAGAAACGCCTGAGACGCTAGCTTTCGTTGTTTTATTTCATTTCCACATATGTGTTTGCCACAAGTATCTCTTAATCTAAGCCAAATTACAAAATGCAAGCTCCAGATTTGAACTCAGCAGCAGTTCCAACTCCTCACAAAATTTTTCATTTGTCCAATTCGGACATTGCATGGGCACTTCAGGGTGCATAGTTTTATCGACGGCAATCGCTTGCCAAACCAGGCATTCCATTGGAGTGCTTGATTTGGTGCTTCAGCCACTCACCAAGCGCCCTGCAGTTGATAGTGGTACAGTTCGTGTCCCAATTGGGATGAACAGTTGACAGTTACTACAAGGTAGAGGTACATTTACAGTGCACACCGACGTGGTATATATGGGTAGATTTGGATCTGTACGGACTCTCCGTGGTTGTGTGGGTATGGCATGCCTGCGAGGAGCGACGTGGTGGAAAAGTTTGATCCTGTATATTTTGGAGGTTTTATCAGGTTTTCCTTTGATCTCGCGACTGTTTCTAAAGCATTTGGTGATCGGGTGTTCTTCACAAAGGTTAAATGGTTTCTCTTTGTGAGTTTCAAAGCAAAATATATATTAATGACACCAACTTTCTGAGCCGTTTGCCGAAATAACATGTTTCATAAATTATCGACCCAAATTTTTTTCTTCCCGTCACTTGCAACTGTTCATAAAGTTTAATGTTTGTGAACATCTCCCTGAAACGTCGAGATAAATGCAACGTTGTTTTTCGGTGGGAGCTCCTCAAGGTTTCTGGGTTGCATACAGTACATACTGTAGTCGGTAGTAATCACACTGACTCCAATCTGCCGATTCCCAAAAAATTGTTGACTGGTATCTACATTTTCAGCTTTCAGAATGTGGAAAGGAGTTCTTAAAGGGCGGGCTTAAAGTATCCACTTTCATTTCAGTTATTCATGGACCAAGGTGTGAAGTTTTTTTTGTTCTCAAAGTTTTGTCCCAATGGCTCTCTTCAGGATGGTTACCGAGGCCCGGACAGCTTCAACCTATAGTTCTTTTGTAGTAATATTTCCAGGGATGGTTTCTAATATCTCTGTGAGGTTCTTCATTATCATTCCTGAAGCTCCATCACTGGTACAACTTTGGCATTCTTCAGCTTCCAGGATCTTTTCATTTCATTCTTTCGGTTTTGGGATTTGTTCATTTTATTGATTTCTGCATTGTTTCATCCCAAAATCACTGGTATTAACACCTCAATTAGCAATGCCTTCTAGTCTTTTTTTTGTACCCAAGTATGGTATCTGGTCACAATGCTTTGTTTACAATGTACACACTCGATTGGATCATGAGGTCAAACGTGAACGGTGCTTCCATGTTTCCAGTGATTGCTTTTGGTTCATTTTCCAACGAATTCTCTGCAACTGGAATATCAAAGTTTTTGCAGATGTGCTCACGGAAAACTTCACAAACTCTGTTGTGTCGTGTGTCCAGCTGTTCTGTCACGAGTTTTTTTTTTCGTGTTCGGTCATTAAGCACAACATCATTATCTTAGCTCACCCCACATCCATCCCTCACCTTTCTCTCTTTTGCTTCCGACTCCCCCCCCCCCCAACTCTCTCTTTCTCTCTCTCTCTCTCTCTCTCTCTCTCTCTCTCTCTCTCTCTCTCTCTCTCTCTCTCTCTCTCTCTCTCTTCACTCACTTACTCACTCTCTCTCTCTCTCTCTGCCTCCCCACATCCCTCCCTCCCTCAGTGTATAGCAACGTTTGGTGAGGAGTCGCACTCTCCACCTCCCCCCTGCCTTCTTGACTCATTATTCCCCCTTTCCTAGCTTCCCCTCCCTCCTCCCTCTATCCTCTCCCTTCCCTTCCACCCATCCTCTCTGCTCCCATCCATGCTCTTGATGTCCCTCCCTCCGTCTCCTGCCTTCCTTCCCTTCCATCCTCTCTGCACCTCTCCCTCCCTTCTCTCCATCCTCTGCCTCCCTTCCCCTTTGTCTCCCTCCCGTCTCCTCTCTCCCCCCTCCCCTCCCTCTCTCTCCCCCTCCCCCTCTCTCCCCCCTCCCTCCCCTCTCTCTCCCCCCTCCCCTCTCTCTCTCCCCCCTCCCCTCTCTCTCCCCCTCCCCTCCCCCTCTCTCTCCCCCCTCCCCCTCTCTCTCCCCCCTCCCCCTCTCTCTCCCCCTCCCCTCCCCCTCTCACCCACCCCTCCTCCTCCCCTCCCCCTCTCCCCCACCCCTCCCCTCCTCCCCTCTCTCTCCCTCCCCCTCCCCTCCTCTCTCTCCCTCCCCCTCCCCTCCCTCTCTCTCCCTCCCCCTCCCCTCTCTCTCTCTCCCCCTCCCCCTTAACATCTCCGTCAGGGAGCGATGGGTGGGGCTTGCCAGTAACAATAGTAATTATCGATTCCCCAACACACGACATGAAAAAGTTCCCACGTGGTCACGACGCGAGGCCTCCGCGTCCGGAACGTGTCGCCTTCAATTCCCGCCCGAAATCCGCGCCCTGTTCTCCCACACGTTCCTATCCGAGGCCTGGTCTGTTCGGGCCGATCCATTCCAGCGAGATCGATTGTTCGGACGCGGGACGTGGAGAGAAACGTTCATCCTCGTGATCAACAAGATCCACAACATCACGAATCCCGTCCAAATGGAGCGAGAGAGAAAACACGAGAAAACAACTCGAGTATTTTCTTGCCGGAAGCCATCACCACGTGAAACTCCTTTGTTTTTGCTCCGGCAGGTAATTATGTTTCGTTATGAAATAATCCTCCATTATTCGCACAAACCAACGATTTGTGAAATACACAGAGGAAGGGTCGACGTGCTTCGGACAGAAAATACATCTGACTTGCCCGTCGTGTGTAACGTTTCATCGTGACGTCATTCTGCACCTGGTACGTCAGCCGTCCATAATTCTTGAAGAAAAGACAGGAGGAAATTCGTCGAGTGCAAAATGGTTTGAAACAGTTATTTAAATTATCATTGTACATTTAATAACAACACACCAATAACCATTTTCTTCGTTTTGTTCATTTCGTGTCTCCTCCACATGGAGAACCAACGAACAACACGTTAGTAGTGACGTCACGGTGAGCCGTCCATTCCCGATTGTTTTCCCATATTTTCTTTTTATCAATGATTCAGTTGATCAAGACTTGGATCCGGAAAAAAATGACTTCCCAAGTAAAATGATGAATATGAAGTTCGTTGGGAGGTAAAACGCTGGATTGTGCCTGTGACGTCACGGGACTCGAACATGAGGCTCGAACCCGCGAATCATTTCTGAGGAGCTCGTGAGGAGCTCGTTCCAATGAAGCGATGTAACCACTCGGCCATGCCAGCGCCGATTATACACTCAACGATATTTATATATGTACTTTGTAATGAACTACAATAACCACAACCAGCGTGGTTTATAAAACCTGTTTATTCACTGGACACTGATGGAGAACACACAATATTCATGATTTTGATTACAGAGTTTAATCAAATGAGGATCATGACGTCACACGAGCTCCACCAAACGTTGTGAAGTTTATATCCACGTTTTGATCCACGTTTTCCATTCTCAAGAACGAAACTTTGTAAAATCCCACGGAAATGGGGGACGAAACTCGTGTGTGATGATGATGATGATGATGATGATGTTGATGATCGGGATGATGATGATGATGGTGAGAATGTTCAGGATGATGATTATGATGATGATGGTGATGATCGGGATGATGATGGTGATAATGTTCAGGATGATGATGATGATGATGATGATGGTGATAATGTTCAGGATAATGATGATGATGATGGTGATGATCCCCCTCCACAATCACGAAGAACGCACGAGGAATTGAGATCACTTTGATGAGTGCGGATTGTTCACGTGAGACCTTCTTTCTGGGGACTTTCGTTGAATGGAAAAATGTTTTCATAACAAGTGAGAAACAACGTTTTATAAAAATGAAAAAAAACATGTCAGGATGGAATCTCCAAAAAAACCAACGAAACAAGGTCAGAAGGAATGACAAGATTTATATGGTATGAATGACACCACAACACAACACCACAATCCTTTTACGAACTGACATCACGACATCTTGTGACATGTTTGCTGTTGGTCACAATGGTAACAATTACATGAAGTTCGTCCAAACATGTTTTTTTCATTTTTATAAAATATTTTTTCTCACTTGTTTAACTCTGACGATCTAAAAAATAAAATTTGTCATCCGTTTCTTTGTCTGTCTGTCCATGTATGTTCACGTTTTTTGCAAAGACCGCTGGTCCGACAACCACCACATTTGGCACACAGACCAAGTCCGACACAGAGTTTACCCTGAGGGTGTTTATCCATCACCTCAGTCTTTAAAGACCCCGAAGAGCCTTTAATACCTCCAATACCCTGAAGACACCAAAACGCTTTTCAGACTCCAAAGACCTGCAAGACCCTTGAAGACCCTTAAATACCCTCAATACACTGAAGACCCCTTAGACTCCTTGTAAGACCCTTTAGACCCCAAAGGCCCTGAAGTTCCTTCAGACCCTTTCGACTCCTCAGACCCCAAAGACCCATAAAACCCCTTAAACCCTTCAGACAGATTAGACGGCTCAGATCATTGATCGTTTAGGGTATTAGATCACTTGGACTTTTTCGACCCTTTTACGTGCTTGAGAGTTTAGACCCTTCCGACCACTTCGACGCTAACTACAATTTGAACATACCCTTTCGACCAGTGATCTTTACTATTTTGGAGTAGAGGGCCACTTTTGCCGATAAGACATCAGTGTGAGAGCTGCCACACCACCTGCAGGACTCCAAAATGGCTGCTAAAACAGGCCCGGCATCCACGCAATCTTTTTGCTTGTTTTTTTTGTTGTGATTAATGGGTTGCAAGCGTCATTGTTTGCATGCTGCCATCCACTGATGTAGTGATGTTACTTTTACACTTCACATTGGAACACTCATTTGAACCCCTTGAGTCAACATGACAGCATTGTGGTGGATTATGATGGGGGTGTTTCACATTTCTTTGTCAGGGGGAACAACTTTGGCCACCAGTGGCCGCCAGTGGGGCCGCACAATGAAGGGCTTTAGAACATCGAGAACTTTTTAAGCGCACACCACACAAACATCGATAGTCCTCTTACAAAATACAGACTATACTGGACATGTTTCAGCAAGTACAGCACTGCACAAACTTTACTCACCCAGAGGGTGGGTACTCTGCTTTGGATATTAATAAAAGGCGATGTGTGTGTGTGTGTGTGTGTGTGTGTGTGTGTGTGTGTGTGTGTGTGTGTGTGTGTGTGTGTGTGTCCGTCCTCCATCACTCCAAACTCATGAAACCTCGCAGCCTAAAATTTTGCATGCATATTCACGGAACTCCAAGGAAGTGCAAGAGTGAAAATTGGGTGTTTGAGTTAATTAAAAACACCTCTTTTGAAGAAAATTAACAGCCTTATTTAGTAATATCCTTTATCAGGCGCATTCTCGGTCACCGCTCTCTGAGGTCTTAATGTGAATCCTGGGCGACCTCGCTGGGGTCTGAAGCTGCCATGTTTTTTGACCTGCTCAACCATGCCTTGACCTGGAACAGGCTGCAACGATTTTTTAATGATAAAGTTTTTTTTTTCATTTTCCCTACTCATATTATCAAATGCCTCTTCGTCATAGCTACGAATCGCTTGGGTACATTGCAATGCTGAAAAACACCTGAGACGCTAGCTTTCATTGTTTTATTTCATTTCCACATATGTGTTTGCCACGAGTATCTCTTAATCTAAGCCAAATTACAAAATGCAAGCTCCAGATTTGAACTCAGCAGCAGTTCCAACTCCTCACAAAATTTTTCATTTGTCCAATTCGGACATTGCATGGGCACTTCAGGGTGCATGGTTTTATCGACGGCAATCGCTTGCCAAACCAGGCATTCCATTGGAGTGCTTGCTTTGGTGCTTCAGCCACTCACCAAGCGCCCTGCAGTTGATAGTGGTACAGTTCGTGTCCTGATCGGGATGAACAGTTGACAGTTACTGCAAGGTAGAGGTACATTTACAGTGCACACCGACGTGGTATATATGGGTAGATTTGGATCTGTACGGACTCTCCGTGGTTGTGTGGGTATGGCATGCCTGCTACGAGCGACATGGTGGAAAAGTTTGATCACGTATATTTTGGAGGTTTTATCAGGTTTTCCTTTGTCCTCGCGACTGTTTCTAAAGCATTTGGTGATCGGGTGTTCTTCACAAAGGTTAAATGGTTTCTCTTTGTGAGTTTCAAAGCAAAATATATTTAATGACACCAACTTTCTGAGCCGTTTGCCAAAATAACATGTTTAATAAATTATCGACCCAAATTTTTTTCTTCCCGTCACTTGCAACTGTTCATAAAGTTTAATGTTTGTGAACATCTCCCTGAAACGTCGAGATAAATGCAACGTTGTTTTTCGGTGGGAGCAATTCAAGGTTTCTGGGTTGCATACAGTACATACTGTAGTCGGTAGTAATCACACTGACTCCAATCTGCCGATTCCCAAAAAATTGTTGACTGGTATCTACATTTTCAGCTTTCAGAATGTGGAAAGGAGTTCTTAAAGGGCGGGCTTAAAGTATCCACTTTCATTTCAGTAATTCATGGACCAAGGTGTGAAGTTTTTTTTGTTCTCAAAGTTTTGTCCCAATGGCTCTCTTCAGGATGGTTACCGAGGCCCAGACAGCTTCAACCTATAGTTCTTTTGTAGTCATATTTCCAGGGATGGTTTTTAAAATCTCTGTGAGGTTCTTCATTATCATTCCTGCAGCTCCATCACTGGTACAACTTTGGCATTCTTCAGCTTCCAGGATCTTTTCATTTCATTCTTTAGGTTTTGGTATTTGTTCATTTTATTGATTTCTGCATCATTTCATCCCAAAATCACTGGTATTAACACCTCAATTGGCAATGCCTTCTTCTCTTTTTTGTACCCAAGTATGATATCTGGTCGCAATGCTTTGTTTACAATGTACACACTCGATTGGATCATGAGGTCAAATGTGAACGGTATTTCCATGTTTTCAGTGATTGCTTTTGGTTCATTTTCCCACGAATTATCTGCAACTGGAATATCAAAGTTTTTGCAGATGTGCTCACGGAAAACTTCACAAACTCTGTTGTGTCGTGTGTCCAGCTGTTCTGACACGAGTGTTTTTTTTTTCGTGTTCGGTCATAAAGCACAACATCATTCTCTTTGCTCACCCCACATCCATCCCTCACCTTTCTCTCTTTTGCTTCCTACTCCCCCCCCCCCCACCCAACTATCTCTCTCTCTCTCTCTCTCTCTCTCTCTCTCTCTCTCTCTCTCTCTCTCTCTCTCTCTCTCTCTCTCTCTCTCTCTCTCTCTCTCTCTCTCTCTCTCTCTCTCCCCCCCTCTCTCTCTCTCTCTCCCCTCCTCTCTCTCTCAACGCTTCTTCACATCCCTCCCTCCCACAGTGTATAGCAAGGATTGGTGAGGCGTAGCACCCCCCCCTCCCTCCTTACTCGTTCTACCCCCTTTTCTCGCCTCCCCTGCCTCCTCCATCAGTGTTTTGCAACGTTTGGTGAGGTGCAGCACTCTCCACATCCCCCATCCTTTCCTGAATCATTATTCCCCCTTTCCGAGCTTCCCCTCCCTCCTCCCTCTGTCCTCTTCCTTCCCTTCCGCCCGTCCATACTCTCGATCTCCCTCCCTCCGTCTCCTGTCTTCCCTCCATCCATCCTCTCTGCCCCCTCCCTTCCATCCTCTCTGCCCCTCCCTTCCATCCTTTTCCCTCCCTTCTCTCCATCCTCTGCCTCCCTTCCCCCTTTGTCTCCCTCCCCTGTCTCCTCTCTCCCTCCTCCCCCATAACACCTCCGTGAGGGAGCGACGGGTGGGGCTTGCCAGTAACAATAGTAATTATCGATTCCCCAACACACGACATGAAAAAGTTCCCACGTGGTCACGACGCGAGGCCTCCGCGTCCGGAACGTGTCGCCTTCAATTCCCGCCCGAAATCCGCGCCCTGTTCACCCACACGTTCCTATCCGAGGCCTGGTCTGTTCGGGCCGATCCATTCCAGCGAGATCGATTGTTCGGACGCGGGACGTGGAGAGAAACGTTCATCCTCGTGATCAACAAGATCCACAACATCACGAATCCCGTCCAAATGGAGCGAGAGAGAAAACACGAGAAAACAACTCGAGTATTTTCTTGCCGGAAGCCATCACCACGTGAAACTCCTTTGTTTTTGCTCCGGCAGGTAATTATGTTTCGTTATGAAATAATCCTCCATTATTCGCACAAACCAACGATTTGTGAAATACACAGAGGAAGGGTCGACGTGCTTCGGACAGAAAATACATCTGACTTGCCCGTCGTGTGTAACGTTTCATCGTGACGTCATTCCACACCTGGTACGTCAGCCGCCAATAATTCTTGAAGAGAAGACAGGAGGAAATTCGTCGAGTGCAAAATGGTTTGAAACAGTTATTTAAATTATCATTGTACATTTAATAACAACACACCAATGACCATTTTCTTCCTTTTGTTCATTTCGTGTCTCCTCCACATGGAGAACCAACAAACAACACGTTAGTAGTGACGTCACGGTGAGCCGTCCATTCCCGATTGTTTTCCCACATTTTCTTTTTTATCAATGATTCACTTGATCAAGACTTGGATCCGCAAATAAAATGACTTCCCAAGTAAAATGATGAATGTGAAGTTCGTTGGGAGGAAAAACGCTGGATTGTGCCTGTGACGTCACGGAACTCGAACATGAGGCTCGAACCCGCGAATCATTTCTGAGGAGCTCGTGAGGAGCTCGTTCCAATGAAGCGATGTAACCACTCGGCCATGCCAGCGCCGATTATACACTCAACGATAGTTATATATGTACTTTGTAATGAACCACAATAACCACAACCAGCGTAGTTTATAAAACCTGTTTATTCACTGGACACTGATGGAGAACACAGAATATTCATGATTTTGATTACAGAGTTTAATCAAATGAGGATCATGACGTCACACGAGCTCCACCAAACGTTGTGAAGTTTATATCCACGTTTTGATCCATGTTTTCCATTCTCAAGAACTAAACTTTGTAAAATCCCACGGAAATGGGGGACGAAACTCGTGTGTGATGATGATGATGATGATGATGATGATGATGATGATGATGATCGGAATGATGATGATCGGGATGATGATGTTGACGATCGAGATGATGATGGTGATGATGATGGTGATAATGTTCAGGATGATGATTATTATGATGATGATGGTGATGGTGATAATGTTCAGGATGATGATTATTATGATGATGATGGTGATAATGTTCAGGATGATGATGATGATGATGATGGTGATAATGTTCAGAATGATTATGATGATGATGGTGATGATCCTCCTCCACAATCACGAAGAACGCACGAGGAATTGAGATCACTGTGATGAGTGCGGATTGTTCACGCGAGACCTTCTTTCTGGGGACTTTGGTTGAATGGAAAAATGTTTTCATAACAAGTGAGAAACTACATTTTATAAAAATGAAAAAAAACATGTCAGGATGGAATCTCCAAAAAAACCAACGAAACAAGGTCAGAAGGAATGACAAGATTTATATGGTATGAATGACACCACAACACAACACCACAATCCTTTTACGAACTGACATCACGACATCTTGTGACATGTTTGCTGTTGGTCACAATGGTAACAATTACATGAAGTTCACCCCAAACATGTTTTTTTCATTTTTATAAAATATTTTTTCTCACTTGTTTAACTCTGACGATCTAAAAAATAAAATTTGTCATCCGTTTCTTTGTCTGTCTGTCCATGCAGGTTCAGGTTTGTTGCAAAGACCGCTGGTCCAACAACCACCACATTTGGCACACAGACCAAGTCCGATACAGAGTTTGCCCTGAGGGTTTTTTATCCATCACCTCAGTCTTTAAAGACCCCGAAGACCCTTTAATACCTCCAATACCCTGAAGATACCAAAACGCTTTTAAGACTCCAAAGACATGCAAGACTCTTGAAGACCCTTAAATACCCTCAATACACTGAAGACCCCTTAGACTCCTTGTAAGACCCTTTAGACCCCAAAGGCCCTGAAGTCCCTTCAGACCCTTTCGACTCCTCAGACCCCAAAGGCCCATAAAACCCCTTTAACCCTTCAGACAGATTAGACGGCTCAGATCATTGATCGTTTAGGGTATGAGACCACTTTGACTTTTTTGACCCTTTTTATGTGCTTGAGAGTTTAGACCCTTCCGACCACTTCGACGCTAACTACAATTGGAACATACCCTTTCGACCAGTGATCTTTACTATTTTGGAGAAGAGGGCCACTTTTGCCGATAAGACATCAGTGTGAGAGCTGCCACACCACCTGCAGGACTCCAAAATGCCCGCTTTTGGCCTGGCATCCACGCAATCTTTTTGCTTGTTTTTTGTTGTAATTAATGGGCTGCAAGCGTCATTGTTTGCATGCTGCCATCCACTGATGTAGTGATGTTACTTTTACACTTCACATTGGAACACTCATTTGAACCCCTTGAGTCAACATGACAGCATTGTGGTGGATTATGATAGGGGTGTTTCACATTTCGTTGTCAGGGGGAACAACTTTGGCCACCAGTGGCCGCCAGTGGGGCCGCACAATGAAGGGCTTTAGAACATCGAGAACTTTTTAAGCGCACACCACACAAACATCGATAGTCCTCTTACAAAATACAGACGATACTGTACATGTTTCAGCAAGTACAGCACTGCACAAACTTGACCCACCCAGAGGGTGGGTACTCTGCTATCGATACTAATAAAAGGCGATGTGTGTGTGTGAGTGTGTGTGTGTGTGTGTGTGTGTGTGTGTGTGTGTGTGTGTGTGTGTGTGTGTCCGTCCTCCATCACTCCAAACTCATGAAACCTCGCAGCCTAAAACTTTGCATGCATATTCACGGAACTCCAAGGAAGTGCAAGACTAAAAATTGGGTGTTTGGGTTAATTAAAAACACCTCTTTTGAAGAAAATTAACAGCCTTATTTAGTAATATCCTTTATCAGGCGCATCCTCGGTCACCGCTCTCTGAGGTCTTAATGCGAATCCTGAGCGACCTCGCTGGGGTCTGAAGCTGCCAAGTTTTTTGGCCTGCTCAACCATGCTTTGACCTGGAACAGGCTGCAAGGATTTTTTAATGACAAAGATTTTTTTTTCATTTTCCTTACTCATATTATCAAATGCCTGTTCATCATCGCTACGAATCACTTGGGTACATTGCAATGCTTATAAATGCACGAGACGCCAGCTTTCGTTGTTTTATTTCATTTCCACATATGCGTTTGCCACGAGTATGTCTTAAACTAAGCCAAATTACAAAATGCAAACTCCAGATTTGAACTCAGCAGCAGTTCCAACTCCTCACAAAATTTTTCATTTGTCCAATTCGGACATTGCATGGGCATTTCAGGGTGCATAGTCTTATCGACGGCAATCGCTTGCCAAACCAGGCATTCCATTGGAGTGCTTGATTTGGTGCTTCAGCCACTCACCAAGCGCCCTACAGTTGATAGTGGTACAGTTCGTGTCCTGATCGGGATGAACAGTTGACAGTTACTGCAAGGTAGAGGTACATTTACAGTGCACACCGACGTGGTATATATGGGTAGATTTGGATCTGTACGGACTCTCCGTGGTTGTGTGGGTATGGCATGCCTGCTACGAGCGACATGGTGGAAAAGTTTGATCCCGTATATTTTGGAGGTTTTATCAGGTTTTCCTTTGATCTCGCTACTGTTTCTAAAGCATTTGGTGATCGGGTGTTCTTCACAAAGGTTAAATGGTTTCTCTTTGTGAGTTTCAAAGCAAAATATATTTAATGACACCAACTTTCTGAGCCGTTTGCCATATTAACGTGTTTCATAAATTATCGACCCCAATTTTTTTTCTTCCCATCACTCGCAACTGTTTATAACGTTTAATGTTTGTGAACATCTCCCTAAAATGTCGAGATAAATGCAACGTTGTTTTTCGGTGGGAGCACTCAAGGCTTCTGGGTTGCATACAGTACATACTGTAGTCGGTAGTAATCACACTGACTCCAATCTGCCAATTCCCAAAAAATTGTTGACTGGTATCTACATTTTCAGCTTTCAGAATGTGGAAAGGAGTTCTTAAAGGGCGGGCTTAAAGTATCCACTTTCATTTCAGTAATTCATGGACCAAGGTGTGAAGTTTTTTGTTCTAAAAGTTTTGTCCCAATGCCTCTCTTCAGGATGGTTACCGAGGCCCGGACAGCTTCAACCTATAGTTCTTTTGTGGTCATATTTCCAGGGATGGTTTTTAATATCTCTGTGAGGTTCTTCATTATCATTCCTGCAGCTCCATCACTGGTACAACTTTGGCATTCTTCAGCTTCCAGGATCTTTTCATTTCATTCTTTTGGTTTTGGTATTTGTTCATTTTATTGATTTCTGCATCGTTTCATCCCAAAATCACTGGTATTAACACCTCAATTAGCAATGCCTTCTTCTCTTTTTTTGTACCCAAGTATGGTATCTGGTCGCAATGCTTTGTTTACAATGTACACACTCGATTGGATCATGAGGTCAAATGTGAACGGTGCTTCCATGTTTTCAGTGATTGCTTTTGGTTCATTTTCCCACGAATTCTCTGCAACTAGAATGTCAAAGTTTTTGCAGATGTGCTCACGGAAAACTTCACAAACTCTGTTGTGTCGTGTGTCCAGCTGTTCTGACACGAGTGTTTGTTTTTTTTTCGTGTTCGGTCATAAAGCACAACATCATTCTCTTTGTTCACCCCACATCCATCCCTCACCTTTCTCTCTTTTGCTTCCGACTCCCCTCCCCCCCCAACTCTCTCTCTCTCTCTCTCTCTCTCTCTCTCTCTCTCTCTCTCTCTCTCTCTCTCTCTCTCTCTCTCTCTCTCTCTCTCTCTCTCTCTCTCTCTCTCTCTCTCTCTCTCTCTCTCTCTCTCTCTCTCTCTCTCTCTCTCTCTCTTACCGCCCCCTCACATCCCTCCCTCCCTCAATGTATAGCAACGTTTGGTGAGGAGTCGCACTCTCCACCTCCCCCCTGCCTTCCTGACTCATTATTCCCCCTTTCCTAGCTTCCCCTCCCTCCTCCCTCTATCCTCTCCCTTCCCTTCCACCCGTCCTCTCTGCTCCCATCCATGCTCTTGATGTCCCTCCCTCCGTCTCCTGCCTTCCTTCCCTTCCATCCTCTCTGCTCCTCTCCCTTCCATCCTCTCTGCACCTCTCCCTCCCTTCTCTCCATCCTCTGCCTCCCTTCCCCTTGTCTCCCTCACGTCTCCTCTCTTCCCCCTCCCCCTCCCTTCCCCCTCTCTCCCCCCTCCACTCCCCCTCTCTCTCCCCCTCCCCTCCCCCTTCCTCTCCCCCTCCTCTCCCCCTCTCTCTCCCCCCTCCCCCTTTACATCTCCGTCAGGGAGCGACGGGTGGGGCTTGCCAGTAACAATAGTAATTATCGATTCCCCAACACACGACATGAAAAAGTTCCCACGTGGTCACGACGCGAGGCCTCCGCGTCCGGAACGTGTCGCCTTCAATTCCCGCCCGAAATCCGCGCCCTGTTCACCCACACGTTCCTATCCGAGGCCTGGTCTGTTCGGGCCGATCCATTCCAGCGAGATCGATTGTTCGGACGCGGGACGTGGAGAGAAACGTTCATCCTCGTGATCAACAAGATCCACAACATCGCGAATCCCGTCCAAATGGAGCGAGAGAGAAAACACGAGAAAACAACTCGAGTATTTTCTTGCCGGAAGCCATCACCACGTGAAACTCCTTTGTTTTTGCTCCGGCAGGTAATTATGTTTCGTTATGAAATAATCCTCCATTATTCGCACAAACCAACGATTTGTTAAATACACAGAGGAAGGGTCGACGTGCTTCGGACAGAAAATACATCTGACTTGCCCGTCGTGTGTCACGTTTCATCGTGACGTCATTCCGCACCTGGTACGTCAGCCGTCCACAATTCTTGAAGAGAAGACAGGAGGAAATTCGTCGAGTGCAAAATGGTTTGAAACAGTTATTTAAATTATCATTGTACATTTAATAACAACACACCAATAACCATTTTCTTCCTTTTGTTCATTTCGTGTCTCCTCCACATGGAGAACCAACAAACAACACGTTAGTAGTGACGTCACGGTGAGCCGTCCATTCCCGATTGTTTTCCCACATTTTCTTTTTATCATTTATTCAGTTGATCAAGACGAAGATCCGTAAAAAATGACTTCCTAAGTAAAAGGATGAATGTGAAGTTCGTTGGGAGGAAAAACGCTGGGTTGTGCCTGTGACGTCACAGGACTCGAACATGAGGCTCGAACCCGCGAATCATTTCTGAGGAGCTCGTGAGGAGCTCGTTCCAATGAAGCGATGTAACCACTCGGCCATGCCAGCGCCGATTATACACTCAACGATAGTTATATATGTACTTTGTAATGAACCACAATAACCACAACCAGCGTCGTTTATAAAACCTGTTTATTCACTGGACACTGATGGAGAACACACAATATTCATGATTTTGATTACAGAGTTTAATCAAATGAGGATCACTGACGTCACACGAGCTCCACCAAACGTTGTGAAGTTTCTATCCACGTTTTGATCCACGTTTTCCATTCTCAAGAACGAAACTTTGTAAAATCCCACGGAAATGGGGGACGAAACTCGTGTGTGATGATGATGATGATGATGATGATGATGATGATGATGATCGGGATAATGATGTTGATGATCGGGATGATGACGATGGTGATAATGTTCAGGATGATGATTATTATGATGATGATGGTGATGGTGATAATGTTCAGGATGATGATTATTATGATGATGATGGTGATAATGTTCAGGATGATGATGATGATGATGATGGTGATAATGTTCAGAATGATTATGATGATGATGGTGATGATCCTCCTCCACAATCACGAAGAACGCACGAGGAATTGAGATCACTTTGATGAGTGCGGATTGTTCACGCGAGACCTTCTTTCTGGGGACTTTGGTTGAATGGAAAAATGTTTTCATAACAAGTGAGAAACTACATTTTATAAAAATGAAAAAAAACATGTCAGGATGGAATCTCCAAAAAAACCAACGAAACAAGGTCAGAAGGAATGACAAGATTTATATGGAAGGAATGACACCACAACACAACACCACAATCCTTTTACGAACTGACATCACGACATCTTGTGACATGTTTGCTGTTGGTCACAATGGTAACAATTACATGAAGTTCGCCCAAACATGTTTTTTTCATTTTTATAAAATATTTTTTCTCACTTGTTTAACTCTGATAATTTAAAAAATAAAATTTGTCATCCGTTTCTTTGTCTGTCTGTCCATGTATGTTCACGTTTTTTGCAAAGACCGCTGGTCCGACAACCACCACATTTGGCACACAGACCAAGTCAGAAACAGGGTTTGCCCGAAGGGTGTTTTATCCATCACCTCAGTCTTTAAAGACCCCGAAGAGCCTTTAATACCTCCAATACCCTGAAAACACCAAAACGCTTTTCACACTCCAAAGACCTGCAAGACCCTTGAAGACCCTTAAATACCCTCAATACACTGAAGACCCCTTAGACTCCTTGTAAGACCCTTTAGACCCCAAAGGCCCTGAAGTTCCTTCAGACCCTTTCGACTCCTCGGACCCCAAAGACCCATAAAACCCCTTAAACCCTTCAGACAGATTCGACAGCTCAGATCATTGATCGTTTCGGGTATTAGACCACTTGGACTTTTTTCGACCCTTTTTACGTGCTTGAGAGTTTAGACCCTTCCGACCACTTCGACGCTAACTACAATTGGAACATACCCTTTCGACCAGTGATCTTTACTATTTTGGAGAAGAGGGCCACTTTTGCCGATAAGACATCAGTGTGAGAGCTGCCACACCACCTGCAGGACTCCAAAATGGCTGCTGAAAGGCCCGGCATCCACGCAATCTTTTTGCTTGTTTTTTGTTGTGATTAATGGGCTGCAAGCGTCATTGTTTGCATGCTGCCATCCACTGATGTAGTGATGTTACTT